>NC_081561.1:142751204-142876766 GCF_022355385.1 Mustela nigripes | reverse complement strand
GAGCTGAAGGCAGAGGCTTTAACCCACTGAGCCACCCAGGCGCACCCCTGCATCTTATTTTAGACCCGTTTCAGCAGGTGTCCTCTGACACCGCGTTACTGGGGGAAGGGCTGCCATCTTGCAACTGCCCGCGAGGGTAAGTGCCGGGGCCTCCCCGTACTCCCACTGACACCCTGAAGGCCGGAAGGGTGCCTTGCTGGTGCGGAACAGAGGAGGGTCAGACTTCCCACCAGGTCTCCCCTGACAGCACCTGGGCGCATGGGGGACTCAGAGGCTCATTCCCGAGGGAGGCTGGTGAACGCCCCGGCTCCCCAGTCAGCCTTCCCAGACACCACCCCGCGGGCTGGGGAGGTAGGAAGGAAAACTCTGTTGTAGCCAGAAAGTGGTCTCCCACCCCCACCCCCACCCCCACCCGGGTCTTTGCTGAGTGAGTCAGGGTGGGGCAGTGGTTTTTCCATGTTTGCTTGGAAACTTTTCTGCCTTACCGACTGCCTATACCCTGGCCCTTAGCCAGAAAGAGGAGGCTGGGGTGGGTGCTTTCTTCACCGACATCCCATTAGCATTTCCACGTCGCCAACAGCTACAGCACCCAGTCTGGGACATGGGAAAAAACCATATAAACACCAGGGAACTGACCATCGTGTTCTCCCTCTGATCCCAAGAAGGCCCCTGCCTCTTTTTCTCCAGCTTTCAGAGCCTCTGTGTGATGACCGCAGGTAGCCCAACGGGAAGAAGGGTGTCTCCTCCACTTGCCCCAGGTGCAAGTCCGGAAGGACTGCTTTCTTGCCCGGTCTTCGAAGAAACAACTTTGAAAAGGAGACCAGCAAAGAATAGAGAGTTTCACACTGGTGTGCTTGTTGTTGTTGTAATTTTAACTCTTATAGTGCCCGCCCCCAGGCTATTCAAAATTGATTTGACTTTCTCTGTTTTTGTTTTATTTATTTATTTATTTATTTATTTATGTGATCTGCCAATAGGAAGATTCATGCTGCCTCTTCCCTCCCCTGAAAATGTTACTGCTGCCTGCTTCGGACGCTAGGGACCCGTCTCACTGATCTTCCATATAAGTCGGATGTCTTGAGTAGAAATAAGCTGGATGCCTGGTTCATTGCCATTGATAAGATGAACTTCAAGGCCTCTGTTCCTCTCTCTGGGGCGTGTTTGCTCTTTCAAGTTTCTGACTTTCATGTGTCCCTTTTGGTTATTTTCGAGAGTGCCTGACTGACGACAGCGGATGCAGGAAGAGGATGCTGTCACATCAGCATCAGGAAACTGGAAGGAGACTCATGACTGCCCTTGCTCCAGGAGACACAGACCCGCCCTTGCTTCCTCTTTTGGCCGCTCTGGCCTTTTGGCCTCACTGCCTCAGTTTCTCTGGCTGAGCCTGGAGAGCAACTTGGTCCGGGACCTAGAGGTCAATGGCACATAGGTGCCCACTGTCTGAGGTTGGGCAGCCTGGAGGGAGGCAGGTGGAAGGTGTATGTTTTAGGAACCGTCATGCCCGTGGATCATGACTTGTTTGACCCTGGGCAAGTCTGCCCTGCTGTGCCGTTCACACTTGCCTCACAATACAGAGTGTCCACAGCTAAAACTTTTCTGCACGCACCCTTCCGCGAAGAGCCCCCGTGTCAGATTCTTCTTGCTCAGTCGACAGGCTGAGGTCAGGGCCAGTGCCATCTTTGGTCTCCCTCCAGCACTTTCTAATCGATAGTGCTGTGTAGGCATTCAAACTGGCTAGACTTTTAAAGTTGATAATCTTTTAAGTATGGTGGGGGGGTGGATTCTGTTTTCTTTTTTCCTTGTAACTACAACTCACTCATTTCTATAGCTGATTCTGTAGTAGTCACACACTCATTTCTGTAGCTGATTCTGTAGTAGTCACACACTCACTTCTGTAGTTGATTCTGTAGTAGTCACACACTCATTTCTGTAGCTGATTCTGTAGTAGTCACACACTCACTTCTGTAGCTGATTCTGTAGTAGTCACACATAGTCAAGGGCGGGGGAGAGGGAAGGAATGAGAAGTTCTTCACAGCTTCGTTTTACTGCAAGTATGAGCTTAATTCTGGAGGAAAAGTCTTGCTTCTTCTATTAACTATATCAGAATATATATGTGTGTGTGTGTGTGTGTGTGTGTGTGTCTACTATACTTTACACCATAGCACACAAATTCTTTGAATTTGAGGGAACTACTTTTTTTTCTTAAAACAGCGGCTGGTAACAAACAACTGTAGATCAGTTTTGACTGACATTTTGTTTGCTTTTTTGGATTGAATTAGCATTTGTAAAATTGAGGAGAGTTAAACGTAATCCCGCCATAATGGGATAATGAGAACCGAGTGCTGTCCCTAGGTGATTGTCTTTGACGGCCGCTGTAAATACAGAAGGAAAAGGAAAGTTTGGGTCGGGGTGAGGAAGTAGCTGAAGTGTTTACCTTCCAGCCTGGAGCCACTTGCAAACGTGGTTGTGTGAGCGTCAGATTGAAGGCGTCCGTTGTTCTCAAATCCAGTAGATGATAAGTAAAGGCAGTGGGTCAACCAAGAACGCAATAATCGAGGCTTCTCCCCAAGGCCAACTTAAAGAGGATTTTCTCAACTACCAGGCATGTTTAAAATATATTCGAGAGACGCTGGGCGGCTCAGTCTGTTAAGCTTCTGACTCTTGGTTTCTGCTCAGGTCATGATCGGAGGGTTGCGGGCTGAAGCCTTGCGTGGGGCTCTGTGCTCAGCAGAGAAGCTGCTTGTCTCCTTCTCCCTCTGCCCCCGCCCCTGCTGGCATGAGCTCTCTCTCTCTCTCTCTCTCTCTCAAATAAATAAATAAAATCTTTAACAAATATATATATATATAGACATCTATATATTCTATACATATATATTCTATACATAGATGTATATACATATTCTATACTGATGTAGAAAGATCAATATAGAATATATATACATTATGTATAGAATGTTTCTTAACATTCTATACATAATACATATTACATACATTATATATTACATAATACATATTACATACTATTACATATTACATACTATTCCATACTATACAAAATACATATTACATACATTATATATTACGTAATACATATTAACAAATGTTAATAAACACACAATCCCTTTTGTATAAATTTATTAATATGGAGATTAAATGCGTTCAACTCCTGAATACAACTGAGGAAAAATTTAATTTTTCAAAACACGTCGTCCTAGCCCATATATTTGGAATTGAGAATTAAAAGTCCAAAATTGTTTCCCAATCATGGAACCTAGAATCAAAATTAAATAGAAATATCTTTTGACTTGGAGGCCACAACCGCTTTTATGAGCCCTGATTACTGCTTATTTATGTTAATGGTATGCAAGTCTTCGCACAGCCATCAAAGGAGGACTTGATTAAATAATTTTGTGGTGAATTTCGAAGGTCAGAAGAAGGGTGGGAAGAAAATACAACAGAAGAACGCCAACTCCACGGGAGCGGGAGCTGGGCAGCGCGCTGGACAGGCAGGTCGTGGGACGTCTCCTACAGCCCATGGGGCCGTGGGTCCCATGAATTCCAGCCAGCACAGTGCCATGAATTTCCAGCCTTTCATTATTCATTTAACAAACATGAGTGTCTATGACATGCCAAGCACTATGCTGGGTGCTTTATAAGAAAGAGTAAGACTCAGCTCTGTGCCCTAGAAAAGCTTTCAGTCTAACAGTCTCATCAGGGGAGAGGGAGAGAGCGCATCGACAATTACAAGGCAAAACATGTGCCGGTTACTAAACGCTGTATAACACAGAACCCCAAAATGCAGCTGTTTAAAACCGCCATTCCATTAACGCCTGCTAATGCTACAGGCCATGCCTCTGCACAACACTCAGTGGGAATGGCCGTACTCTGGTCCAGGGAGTCTGGCTCTCGGTGAGAAGACTCCAGAGCTGGGGGCTAGAGTAAGCTGGTGGTGTCCTACTCACTCATCGAGGGTTTCCATTGGCTGTTGGCCAAGACCTCAGCTGGGGCTGTCCGTTGAGCGCTCTCTCCAGGTCACCTGACCTTCCTTGTGGCAAAGCAGCCTCAAGGTGGTAGGATTTCTGAGCTGGTCATTCAAGGCTCCAGAATGTGTGTTGTAGCTCCCAGGGAACAAGGTGCTCTGCCTTTTATGACCCAGCCTTGAGAGTCCTCCCTGACTTCCACCACATTCTGTTGGTCACAGGCACGCTAGCTGCCCTCTCAGAACTGGGGGCCGGGGGGATTTGACTCTCCTTCTCAGTGGTGGAACGACCCCGCTCTAGAAGAGCATGGGGCATAGGGGACATTGGTACAGCTCTCTGTGGAAAACTCAACTGGTCGCAGGCTAGTAATTTTTAAATATGTCTTTGACAATCCTTTCTGTAGGAAGTAGAACTCAATTTTCAACTCTCCAGTGTGGGCTGGTCTTAGTGACTCTCTTCTAGCAAACAGAGTGGTGGAAATGATGTTCTGTGACTTTGAAGTCCTAAAAAAAGTGTATCTTCTGCCAGTACCCTCTTTCCATTTCTCCCTCTCCCCCAACTCCCACCAACCCCCTGCCACCCCCACCCCAACTCCCACTCCCATACCGGGGAGGCCAGACCCCGTATCTTGAGGACATGCAAGCTGTCCTGAGACAGGCCCATGAAAGGAATCGGGACGACTGCTGCTGTCAGCCGCGTGAGCAGCCATTTCCTTCGGCCCCAGTCAAGCCACAGCCGACATCTTGTCTCCAACCTCCCCAGAGACTCCAAGCCCAAATCCCTCAGTCTTGTCAGCCCTAGATTCCTGACTCCAGAAGCTGTTGGACGTAATTAATGTTTCTTGTTCTGAGTCATTCGGTTTGGAGGTACACTTGTTTCCAAACGGTAGATAACCAGTGCATCTAGAGGAGTGAGTATGTTTGGGTGTTTATAGGAGAGCCACCTTGTCTAGGCTTGCTGGACCAGGAAGGCTTCCTGGTGGAGGAAGCATATGGGCTAAGTCTTCAAAGGCGCAGGCTGGGAACAGCAGGCTAAGGCATAGGAACCTGGATATACCACCGAGGAACGATGGAAATAGGGAAAGAGTTATGGGGGACAGTGACCCGAGTCTAACTAATTGTCTGTCAGATGGGGCCTTCCTCATGGACCACTCGGAGACTGAAGAGAGCTAATATATTCTAAGGGGCAGACCAGGACCTGGGCTTAGTTGGGGTGCAGTGTTCCCCCACCCGTCTCCCCCAGTCAGCGTTAGCATCACTCCCCCTGGAGTTGGTAGAAGGGCTCCAAGCCTGCCCGTGCCCTAGACCTGAGACTTGAGGTCAGTTCACCACCTGTAGATGGTACCAATGGCCTGTGAAAGTTTGAGAAGCCCCCCTGCAGGGGACAGACGTGGGGTCCCCGCTCCAGGGCCCCCGGCACCTCATAGGAAGAACTCATGGCAGGGGAGATAGAGACAGCAGCCTGGGGAACCAGGGACTCAGAAAAATCATGTTGCCTGGTGGTGACATACGACTTTCTTACTTCTATGTTCTATTTTTAACCTGAGGTCCTCTTTGAATAAAAATAAAACTTAAAAAAAAAAGGAAATTAGTTTCTATAATTTCCTCTTCTTTTGGTACTTTGACATCTCCCTTAGGACCACAGCGCTCATTAATCTAGTCCCAAGGCAAATTGTCATTTTTCCTTAATGACTTCCTAACCTTCGCCTTATCTGATTAGGCGTCGAATTAAGTCTGCCTTGAAAAGCCCCCAGGACCCACGTCTCCGGCGGCTGATTTTCTCCAGAAGACCTGGAGGATCAATAGTGTGGAGGAGGCCGGACAGATCACGGGACAAGGTTTCCTTTGTGTCGCTGCTCTGTGTCTGATGACCTCCTCCGCCCAGCCGGTCCCCTGGCGGGCAGGGGACAGGCTCTGCAGGGCGCTGCCGCTCTCCGCTCTCCGATCTCTGCATCTGGGAGGTTGTCTCACCTTGGGCTCACCAGTCTGCAGGCTGGATGTGTCATCCCAGCTGTGACAGGGACTCATTATTCTCCAGCAAGGCGGTCAGTGATCTCCATGTGGATGAATCTGGATGAATCAGAAAGGGTGGCCGAATGGAATGGCCTTCTCGGAGACGAGAGCCACGGGATGGCCACGCACCAAACAGTCCGGGAACAGATGGATCTCCCTGACTCTTCTTCTTCTTTTACTCATTTTTAAAATTCAGGATATTTAAACTAAAAAACAAGCAAACTCAAACCGTTCACCTGTTTTTCCCCCCTCTGACCCTCCACTTCTGGCCACCACCAGTCTGTTCTCTGTACTTATGAGCTTATATTTATTTATTTTTAGATTCTACATGATATTTGCCTTTCACTGTCTTAGTTCACTTAGCATATGACCTTGAGGTCCATCTGTGTTGTTGCAAATGGTAAGAGTTCGTGCTCTGCTTTTGGCGAGTAATATTTTACAGTATGTATTGTAAATATGCATATGTGATTGTATTGTAAATATGTAAATATATGTATATTTACAATATCTACCGTAAATATATGTAAATTATAAAAAATATATACATACACACACCTCACGTCTTCTTCCCCCATTCACCTATTAATGGACACTTAGGTTGTTTCCCTGTCTTGGCTACTGTAAATAATGCTGCACTGGACGTGAGTGTACATATAGTGCTTTCCTTTTCTTTTGGGTAAATACCCAGAAGTGAAATTGCTAGATCATACGGTAGGTCTATTTTCAATTTTTTGAGGAGCCTCCATACTGTTTTCCCAAGTCGGCGGCACCAATTTACATTCCCACCAACAGTGCCCAAGAATTTCCTTTTCTCCCCATCCTCGCCAACACCTGCTACATCTAGTCTTTTTGAAAGTAGCCATTCTAACCGGTGTGAGGTGGTAGCTCCCCGCGGTTTTGATTCGCAGCTTCCCGATGATGAATGATGTAGAGCATCATTCCATGTCCCTGTCAGTCCTCTGTGCGTCTTTTTTGGGAAAATGTCTATTCAGGTCTTCTGGCCATTTTTATTTATTTTTTATTATTTTTTTTAGATTTTATTTATTTATTTGAGAGAGAGAGAATGAGCATGAGAGGGGGGAGGGTCTGAGGGAGAAGCAGTTTCCCCACCAAGCAGGGAGCCCAATGCGGGATTCGATCCTGGGACTTCAGGATCATGAATTGTGGGAAGGCTGTTGCTCAACCAGCTGAGCCACCCAGGCACCCTCTTCTGCCCATTTTTAAGTCAGATTTTGTTTGTTTCTTTTGCTCTTGAGATGCAGGTGTTCTTTGTATATTTAGATAGACCCTATCAGATATATAAATTATTTATTGAAATACTGTCTCTCAGTCGGTGGGCTGCCTTTTCATTTTATTGATGGTTTCCTTTGCTGGGCAGAAGCTTTTTAGTTTGATGTAGTCCCACTTGGTTGTTTATGCTTTTGTTGTTTTTTCGCTTTTGGTGTCAAAGTATCATTGCCAAAACCAATGTCAAGAAGCTTACACCTATGTTTTCCTCTAGGATTTTTTTTTTTTTACATTTTTAAAAATTTCTCTTCAGTGTTCCAGGATTCATCGTTTATGCACCACACCCAGTGCTCCATGCAGTGCGTGCCCTCCTTAATGCCCACCACCGGGCTCCCCGCTCCCTTCCAAAACGCTCAGTTTGTTTCTCAGAGTCCACAGTCTCTCATGGTTTGTCTCCCCCCCACACCGATTTCCCCCAAATCCCTTCTCTCCTTCTCTCAATGTCCGCCGTGTTATTCCTTATGCTCCACAAATAAGTGAAACCATATGATAATTGACTCTCTCTGCTTGACTTATTTCACTCAGCATAATCTCTTCCAGTCCCGTCCATGTTGCTACAAAAGTTGGGTATTCGTCCTTTCTGATGGAGGCATCATACTCCATAGTGTAGATGGACCACATCTTCCTTATCCATTCGTCCGTTGAAGGGCATCTTGGTTCTTTCCACAGTTTGGCAACCGTGCACATTGCTGCTATGAACATTGGGGTACAGATTTCAGGTCTCACTTTCAAAAGTCTTTAATCCATACTGAGTAATTTATGTGTTGTGTAAGAAAATGGTCCAGTTTCACTTTTTGCATCTGGCTGCCCAGTTTCCCCAATACTATTTACGGAAGAGACTGCCCTTTCCCACATTGTGTAGTCTTGGCTCCTTTGTCCTGGATTAATTGACTGTATCTGTGTGGGTTTACTTCCGGGCTCTGTCTGTTCTGCTCTGCTGACCTATGTCTGTTTGCCAATCCTATACTGTTCTAATTATTATAGCTTTGTGATATAGTTTGAAAAAGGGAACATGATGCTTTGTTCTTCTTTTTCAAGATTTCTTTGGCTATTTAGGGTCTTTTGTGGCTCCACACACATTTTAGGATCGTTTGTTCTAGTTCTGTGAAGAAAATGTCATTGGAATTTTGGTAGGGATTCATTGACTCTGTAGATTGGTTGGGCGTAGTATGGACATTTTTAACAATATTAATTCTTCCAATCCATGAACATGGAATAGCTTTCTATTTATATGTGTCTTCTTCAATTTCTTTCATTATTGTCTTATAGTTTTCAATATACAAGTTTCCCACTTCCTTGGTTAAATTTATTCCTAGGTTTTTAAATTCTTTTTGGTACAATTGTGACTAAGATTGTTTTCATAATTTCTCTTTCTGATAGTTCAATATTAGTATAAGGAAATGCATCAGAGTTGTGTATTTTTGTAGTCTTAACTTTACCGAATTCGTTTATTAGTTCTAACAGTTTTTTGATGGAGTCTTTAGGGTTTTTTAAATATAATATCATGTCACCTGCAAATACTGACAATTTTACTTCTTCCATTCCAATTGGATCCCTTTTGATTCTTACCTAATTACTCTGTCTAGCACTTCCAATACTATTGAATAAAAGTGGTGAGAGTGTCTTGTTCCTGATCTCAGAGGAAAGCTTTTAGCTTCTCAGCATCGAGTATGTTGGCTATTGGCCTGCCATATATGGCCTTGATTTTGTCGAGCTCGTTTCCTTTTATGCCCACTTTCTTGAGAGTTTTTAATCATAAATAGATTCTGAATTACGTCAGGTGCTTTTTTTTTTTTTGCATCTACTGAGATGATCCTATGATTTTTATATTTCATTTTGTTAATGTGGTGTATCGCATTGACTGATTTGGTAATGTTGGACCAAGCTTGCATCCCTGAAGTAAATCCCACTCTATTCATGGTGTATGATCCTTTTAATGTATTACTGAATTGGTTTGCTAATATTTTGTTGAGAATTTTTACATCTATTTATCAGGGATATTGGTCTCTAATTTTTTTTCCATGTGACATTCTTGTCTGGTTTTGCTATCAGAGTAATGCTGGCCTCATAAAATGATTTTGGAAGAGTTCCTTCCTCTTGTGTTTTTTGGAAGAATTTGTCCCTGATCCCTTGCTAGGAAAGGTGCGACCTCTCGTATACTCAGTCAGCATAATAAACGTGATTACTGAGGAGGACGAGGGGCACAGATAAATTCAGAGTATTCTTGAGCAATCAAAGAATGAGATTATGCTGCACTGTGACATATGCTTAAAGACACACATTTTCTTTTCTGTCCTTGTCCAGTCCCGGTGTGATAAGACACTGGGCAGAGATGGGAAGAGAGGAAGAGAATGCAAGTCTTCTCAGATAATTAGGATTTTACTACAGTTATTTGGGGGATGCGATGGCATCTTATTGAAGATACGACTCTCTGGATCAGCCAGCCACCCCATTCTTTACTGGCCTGTAAAAGCTTTACTATAGTGCTTAGTACACAGAGCTTAATTAAAAATTTAATAATACTTATTGAATATCTTCTATAGGAGTGGTAAATTTAGTTAACTCTAATATTAGTAGCATTATTCGACTGCGATTTTCTCATGGAAATGAAGCACAGTTCCACAGTCTCCTTGCCAGGTTCTAATTCCAGCTGGAGATGGAGTGTCTTCTTCCGTTCTTGCTTTCTTTTGTTCTTTCTCTCCTTGTCTCTCTTGTTCCTTCTCTCTCTCTCTCTCTCTCTCTCCTTCCCTCCACCCTCCCTTCCTTCCTCTTCCTCCCCTTATGCCTGGATTCACCCCAGTTCAAGGTTGGGTTTCCCAGAAACACTTTGTGTTTGTCTTTTTCTCCATCCCCGTATCACTCGGCCAGTGCTCAAGGCTGGCGGCTCTCCAAGCTTTGCAGGGGCAAGCTGCTGCTGGTCTCGGAGGCCAAGAGGCATAAATTCTTCATGCAAGAATTCGCATGGTGCCGGGGGGCCTAACCCCAAGCAGTTTCTGCCGCGGTGGTGACGAGCATGGCCGTCCCTCCGCTGCTCTTGGCCAGTCAGTAAGGGGCCACTGTGTTCAGCTGTACCAGTCAGGTTCCCTTGAAAAGAAATCATCAGTGTCCACATCAACAAAGAACCTCCACAGAAGCACCTAACTTTAGAGGAGGGTTGGATTCCAGAACTGGGTACAGCCAAGGACAAGTGAACACATAAACCTGCTCTCGCAACAAGCACGGCTAGAACCTCAAGACACGGTGTCTGCGTGGGGCTACGGGCCTTCACTTTGACCTCTGCGGCCCTGTGCCCCGAGCAGGGCGAGAGCCACAGGAGGGCTGGGCATGCCAAGAAGACGCGTGGAGGAAATGCAGCCAAATGCCCGCTGAAGCTGTTTGCCGTCCCATAGAAAGGGCCTGATGTGTTTTTGCAAGTCTGATGCCTAGTCTTATAACGTGTTATTTATGCAGAAGAGACACCAATTAATGTTTTTTTTGGTAATTTCTCTGCAATTACCAAACTGGAATCTTTTTAAAACCTGCATTGTTAGGCTTGCCATGTCCAGATGTTCTGTACTAAGCCAGTGGACCATGTTGAAAATGTAGACAATCTGTTCCCGAGGCCTACTGCCCTGTGGATTTCAAAAACAACTTTCAGGACTGCAGAGCATGAATTAATGTTAGCTGTAATTCTGGAATATCTGAGTCTGAGAATCTTCTGGAGTTCAAAATGTAGACTCTTGGACACTACAAGTTATCTTTCCCTTAACAAGCTGTGTCACCCCTATTCCTTTGAAGACGTCCGGGAGCCCTGGCTCATTTCTCCTGTTAACACACACACACTCTGCCAAAGGAGAGGGAGAAAGCAACAGGGAGTCAGTGTTCTAGGGGCTGTCCCAAGTTCTTGAGCAGACTCCATGTGAGCAAGGAGCCCTAAGCGAGGCTCGATCCCACAACCCAGAGATCATGACCTGAGCCCAAATCAAGGGTTGGACTGTCAACTGACTGAGCCGCCTTTAAAATGAAGAATAAGGAACACAAACTCTTCCCTCAGCATGTCGGTAAATGCAGTGGAAACATGCTCAGTTCTTTGTCACAGGAGGGCGATGGGAAACAGTAAAGTTACAAAATACACAGCGAGTGAGGAAGAAAGAAGTGGAAAACCAAGGAAGAGCAACAGTAAAAACAGAAGTGGAGAAGACATCCTCCCCCGGACAGAGGGACCAAGGCCCTCGCCTGAATTTCGGTGAACTCTGCCGGGTTGTTCACTTTGGTTGACAGTGAGGCTAGGACCAGATTTCAGTCAATCACTAATGAACATTGATGACGGTGAGCCCAGGAAAGTCACTGTATTCCCAGAACTTGACGCCTACAGGCTTTAACCATCTGGCCGGCGCCTTCTGCCGGGACCCTGCACCGGGAGGAAGAGCCGGGTCATCAGACTCTTTCCTTGCCCTGCCTCCCTCCACTCGCCCTGTCTTTCCAGGAGCTTCTGCAAGATGACCGCTCTCAGTTAAGAGGAGCAGGGAAGCTCCAGATCTGGTTTCGAGATAAAAACAGGAGCAGGTGCCAGTCAAGGTCCGGACCCCCTCCTCAGGCCGGCCCCCCGTGGCAGGAGGGAGCAGCCTGGTGCTCTGAGATTTTTCCAGAGAGGGCAACCAGGTTTAGACTTTGGGAATTTTTACCAAGATTACATGGAATAAAACATTAGGAAATCGAGATTAGGAGGTGTACTTACCTTCATCAGGAATTACTCATGATGCCCAGGAACACGTGTTCCTTTGCAGCCCTCTCGAGCGAGGCCAGGAGTTGGGTGCCGAGAGCCCTCTCTGAAAGGTCTCGTCAGCACATTAAATGTGCTGTCCTGACAAGGCTGTGGTGAAGACACTGATGTGTCTCATTTTTTCCCGAATGACCCATCTCCCCAAACGTTTGTTAATGTCACCCCCTAGTGTTACTGAATTGGGGTTCCATGGAGCAGAGTATGGGAACGTGCTTTTGGGTGTAGGTAAAGTCTGCACATGTGGGCCCAGTGATTAGCTTTTCTGGAAGAGGCTCGGCTCGGCTCGGGACCACACAGGCCGGCTGTGTGCCAGGACTCCCCAGAGGGCTACGCCCCACAGACAACCCCCCACCGCACCGCCCCAACTTTGGCTCTTTGTCTCTTCCATTTGAAGAAACACGGAGTCATTTTCTTCTCCAAAGCTCAACCTCTCCATTTCCTCCTTCCCAACCTCACACCGTCTTTAAAATCATGTCCGCTTAAGTCCTTCCTGGGCTGAAACCCTCCAGTGGCTTCCCATTTCATTTATAATAAAACGCAGAGTTCTTGTGGTTTCCGAGGCCGGCCTGGCCCGGCCCACGTCCGCTGACTCACTTCCTGCCGCTCCCATCTCACACCTTGTGCTCCAGGCTCTGTTCCCTCCTGCTGGGACCTGGACGCATCGGGCACCCCCCGCCCCCTTCAAACCCCACCCCGACCCCGGCAATATTCGCCTTTTTGGTCCACTCTGCGGTAGACCCTTCCCCAGCTACCAACATAGGTTCGCAAGGCATTGCCTCCTGATCCCTCCCCTGGCCACTCGCTCCTGCCCTCCGCCCCACCCCCTCGGCCTACCATATTTTCCCGGACTGTGCACACCACTCCTGCTCCCTCAGTGTTTCCTCCCCCCTGAACAAGCTCTAAGAGGACGGTTATTTGTTTTTCTTGTTCATGGAGGAATTTCCGAGGGCCTGGAGCCCGGCTGGCCGCCCGGGGAGTGCCCCTCAAATGTTGCCCAGGGACTGTGTCCCTGTGGAACTCTCCCTGCCCGTGACCTTTCCAGTGTCTCCTCTCCTGGCTTCTAGGATTTAACACATGAAGTTGAACTCTGACGCTCTGCTCTGGTATTCTGCTCTACCCCGGCTGCTTCAGACCTGCCTGGGGACGCGGATCCTGCACCCCAAGTCCAGCTGCTCAGAACCGGTGTCCCCCACACAATCACTGTGTGACATGTGATGTGTTTTCCCGCTACACTTGGCACAGACCCTTTTCTTCCACCTTTTCAGACTTTCCCTTCTCTTACTTCTCCTGATTTCCTTCCAACCTCCCAGATGCACCAGCTCCTGGATTTTTCTTAATGTTGCTTTAAATATTCAGTGCTCGGTGTCCACAGTGAACCTGACCATGCCCCTCCCTGGTGCATTTCTCCATCTCCTCGAAAGAGAGTGTTTGAAGATGGTGAATGCAATTATTCAGGAGGGAAGTCAGGACTTTCCTTCTGTTCTGTGACTGTGGTTTCCTTGAGACCAGTTAAGCCGCACTAGTCCTAAAACTCTGATACCTGGAGGCAGTCTTGGTTATCAGGATATGTCGCAGCGTAGGAATTATGAAACCTTGTAAGAGAGGGAGGGGTGCCCGGGTCCCCATGCAAGAGCGGGCAAAGCCTTACCATGACCAAAATGCTCCGGGGTAAATGCGATTGGACTCAACCTTGAGCAGCATCACATTCAAGACTTGCCTTGATGCCTGATGGGAGAGACTTGACCCGCTCACTGCCCATTGCATCTGCCATGAGAAGGCAGTTGGGGGCGACCGCAAGTGTTGAATGAGCCTGTTGGGAGTGGTGACCCTCCCTAGGTCTAAAGTTTCTACACGTGTGAAGTTTCAGATCTGAGAGATAGAGGGTGGCTTTCCTAGAATTATTGCTCATTCACAACAGTCAAAGACAACCGAGGCATGGCACAGCCGGATACATTAGATATCCCAGCGTTTCTTGTCTTCCTCTGGGTCTCTAACTACTTCATGCGGTTCTAGCAAGTATGTTCCCGCTGCATAGACCAGGAATACACTGAGGGAACTGGCGTCAAGTGCGTCTACAAACCTCCTTTGGCCTTTTAAAGATGACTGATTACTGGATGAGATACTAATTCTAACGATCATGAAATCCCTGTAATTCTAGATGGTTCTAGAAGTAGGAATGACTATGTATTCATTGCGGGACATACCACAATGAATGTTTGTTTGGAAAGTGTCTGTTCCAATTTGTTGTCCAGCCCAGTTGTTGTCCTGGGATGCTTGTCGTCTCTGGATAATGACTTTTTCCCCTTTCAGGGGGAAGACGGCCACTGGAAAGAGCTAGAATCCTACCCTGAAAACAGTAGCCAGCTTCTCATCCTGAGTTACTCTTCAACTTGATTTGGAGTTAAATGGAAAGTTTGCTTCAAATTCCAAATGTTTCCAGCATGGTCAAATTAAACTATGTTTTATTCTTGTGAAGAAAAGAATTTAGGTCATTTTGGACATAGATAATGTTGAGATCTCCAAGAGGCCCCAATACATAGTATCCTTCTCAGTTCTTTTCCTGAATAATTTGAGAACTTGAGCAAAGACATGGAGAGGATGGTAGCCAGAATGTTTCCTCTGTCCCTGATGGAGCCTGTTGGAAGCTATAGCTTTGTAAAATCCAAATGGGCCTGCTGACCGAGTCCCAGAATTGGGCAGGCAGTGCTGGCCCAGGGAAGCCTCCTAAGATCAAAGACCGCAGTGCCCAGAGAGTGTTGGAATGCTCACTTGAGGGGGGAGTGTAGAGCCAAGTCAAGAATTCCTGCTTAACCTCCCTAAACTCACCAGTCAGGGATTACCACACTTCTCCTAGGTCAGGTGAGTAAACAGGTGTTAGGAGGGCGGGCGTTTGCATAGAGAAACCAGAAGTGAAGAGAGGCTCCCATCTGAAAGGCGAGTGTGTCAGGTCACTTACCGTGGAAGGTCTTTCATTCATTCCTTCCTCAAATGTTCACTGGACCTCTACTCTGTAATAGGCACCAAGTCTGATGACATAAAGATGAAAAAATGTTTCTTTCCTCAAATAATAATAGTCTTGTGGAGAACTCTCTCTCTCTCTCTCTCTCTCTCTCTTACACACACACATAGGAATGGTGAAAAAGTTTGGGAGTGAGGCTGATCTAGGACATGGGAACCACTCATGTAGGTTCTTTATAACACGCTAAGGAGCTCTAACTTTATCTTTCAGATTAGTGCTGTCTGTTAGAAGTACAATGAGAACCACATATGCAGTCTTTAATTCTCTGGTAGCCACATTGAAAAACTAAAAGAAATAGGTGAAATTCATTTTAATAATATATTTTATTACCATGATACATTCAAATGATCATTTCAAAATGTTACCACATAAAACACTGGATGGCACAGCTATAGACACCGATTATTAACCCCATTTTACATACGGAGACCTTGAACCACCTTGAAGGGAACAGACCCGTTTTCAATATGGCTGCTAAGGTTACTTTGCGCACTCTTGCTCTGTGAGAATAAAGATTAAACTAAAATGAAAAATTAAACTAAAAATTAAAACCAACTAAAAACACTGAATAAAAAGTATTTTTGAAAATCTTCTTCAAAGTAGCAAAATGCTGTCAAGGTGGCAGGACATACCAGGCAACATCTAAAGGAAGAAAGGAGCCAAGAGAGTTCTGGTAATTTTGAAGGTGAGAAAGGAGAGAGAAGAAAGTCACCTTGGAAACGTGGGGCCAGCAGAGTGCATAGAACAGGATGGTCACTAGAAGTCCGGGAAGGAGAGCAGTGCGCCACCCCATACACGGTACAGCTCTGGTCCCAATGGCGTAGGCTTTGGGCCTCAAGGTGGAAGCACCATTTCTGCCTTCAAGACTGAAGAAAAGGCTTGCCAAAGTCATCCCCTAGAAGAGGTCGAGTCAGTGATCCAGCCCAGTCTGTGCTAACTCCAGAGTTTGAACTTACTGAGGGAACAGTAACCTCCTTGGGGCCTAATTGTGTCCACATTAACTGAAACTCTCTTCTGCAACAACATCTTTACCCTCTGGGATGACGCAGATGCAATCTGTCAGCTCATGTAACCTGTATCGGACGAAATCTCGGTTATTGATATTTTAAACGTCAATCGGCAAAAGTCAAATGCAATTTAACCTTTACTGTGTCCTTACCCTAATGACTCAATTGATGTCTCCAGGACTGTGACAGGTGGGAAATGTATATAGACATCTATAATCTTGTCTGGCTCTAGTTTCACCAGCCTTCAGAGCTGCTGGGAGTGGAAAACCTCTCCACGCGTACCTGAGATGTTGGTCGCCTTCTCTCTCTGCCGCTTGGCATCCTAACTTCCGTGGTCTGGAGGCTTGGCCCCCTTGATCAGAGTCTTGCTTCTCTACACTCGAGTTTATACTGTGATGGTATAATTGTCCCAGTTTTGTTCAGTTCCTAAGTACCAAATTTCTACTGTTCTACCTATTTCTCCTCCTTAATTTGCAGACAGCAAAGTGGTTAAGAGTGTGGGGTTTGGGTCCACTGGGCCTAGGTTGAGTCTGGCTCTGTGACCCTAGCTGTCTACTCAAGTCCTCTACACTTTGGTGTTCTCATATGTAAAAAGGGTCTACTATAACTGCCTCTTTCGACAAGATAATGTTTGTAAACATTGTCGCTATGCATAGCCCATAACGAGCACTTAGTCAATACGCTATGATACCTGGAAACCAGGCATTAGCCTTGTTAATGTTATGTGTCCTTCAAGGATTCAGCAATCAAGGTAGTGATGCGGGGGAGTTTTGAACCCAAGAGTAGCAGCGAGTCTAACTGAGTTCTATTTGTGGGGAATCTAGATTGGAAAGACTGTTTGCCTCTGAATATATTTGTCAAGAACAAAGAACAAGCCTTGACTACCATTACAGCCTTAGATTAGAGTCTGTTGGATAAAACAGATCAAATTATGGCTCAAGAGCCAATGCCATGGACTCTCCTAATAATGGCTTTCTTTCTGCCTGCCTTTCCCCTAGAGATGGGTATTTAAGGTCGTGTTGATATCATTCCTTTTCCTGCTGGACCTACTAGGGCTTGGCAGCTGCCGATCTCCCCTTCTCGCCCCCACAACTGCAGTGAGATTTGAGGTGTTTGGAGTGGAGTGGGATTCCTTCTGCCGTCCTGGTCAGCACCGTAAGACCAGGCGTCTGACAGCACCTCAGTTTGCTTTCTTCCTGGCAAAGTGTCTCAGTGACTCTGTGGATGGGCCGTCGAGGACTGACACCAGCTGAAAGGCAGGAGAGAACATGCCAAGGGCAGAAACACAAACGGTAGCTTATGTGTCTTCCAGAACATTCTTTTACGCAAGAAATAGAAAAGGATCAACACACCCTGCCCTTTTTAAAATTTTTTAATTTTTTTAAAAAGGTATTTATTTATTTATTTATTTGACAGACAGAGATCACAAGTAGGCAGAGAGGCAGGCAGAGAGATAGAGGGAAGCGGGCTCCCTGCTGGGCAGAGAGCCCGATGCGGGACTCGATCCCGGGACCCTGAGATCATGACCTGAGCCAAAGGCTGAGGCTTTAACCCACTGAGTCACCCAGGCGCCCCAAAATTTTTTTAATGTTTTAAGAGTAGTTTAGGTTTATGGGAAAACAGAAAGTACAGTTAGCTCCTATGTAACCCCCTGCCACCTGCCACACACATGCACACGCACACACCACACACAGAGTTCCCCGACCATTAGCATCTCGCATTAGTGTGGTACAAGACACTCTCATACCCAACAGTTCCACTGCCCTAAGACTCCCCTGTGTTCCACCTGTGCACCCTCCCCCCGCCCGGCTGCCTGTTTCCAGGCGCTGTTCCCAGACGTGCTACGATGAGGGCAAACACGCATCTCAGCACGGATCAAATGACAAAATGGGACACAGAGCCCAGGCCTGCCCGCGTATGAGACTCTGGAGGCCAGTGCCAAGGTTGCCATTAGGCCTCTGCTGAGGGGACATGGAATGGGTGGGCAGGGGCTTGTGGGCAGGAGGGAGCCGAGGCAGGGAGCCCCAGGCTGCACCCACCAGCCCCCTCACCTCCCCCCTGCCTTGGTCCCGGAAGTGAACAAAACAGAGACCCCCGGCAGGTTACAGATGGGAGCCTCAGTCTCCGCACCCTGTGGCGGATACTAACCCTGGCAGGTGGCCTGGGGCTGGGTAACAAGGTGGAGTATGTGCCAAGCCCAGCTCACTGGCTGCACCCGCGCGCGCTCGCCCCTGCTCCCTCCTTCCTTGGCTCCCCTCTTATCGCCTCCCTCATGTCCTTCCTCTGTCCCCCCAATTCCCACACACCACCCCCCAAGTCAGCCTGGGCTGGGGTTACCTCGTCTCCGTTCTCCTGAGTCCAGGATGCTGGAGCCCCTGCCTCACTTGGCCTTGGGCTCTGGCGGCTGCAACAATCAGCCGTCACAGCCGAGCTGCTGGGGATCACGGGGGACGCTCACAGATGGCAAAGCCTCTTACTACTTGGCCTTGCTGTTCCCAGGGCTGTTGGGCAATTAGGGCTCAGTAAGGGGTCGTTGTGCCCACTTCAAACTTTGATTAGGTAAAGCTCAACCAAACCCCAGTAGAATGATTTCTCAGGGACCTTTGAAATATTGGGATATAATTGAAGCACAAATTTATTATTTAACAACTGCTAAGATGCTCCAAAACACGTGTTCTGCATATTCATGAGGCCAGACAGGTGAGAAAACGCTGCCACCAACTGCCGGGAATCCCCGGTGGCAGCAGGACTCCTGCTCCCCCAGAGTCATGAACTTGGGGAGCTCTGTCTCCCTTCTGTCTCGTCATCTGTAGATGAGGGAGTCGGGCCCATCTCCCAGATGGCTGTCGGGGTCCCGCGAGGCGAGGTTCACGAGAGCCTGTGGGACCCTGGAGGCCGGTCAGCCCTGACAACTTCTAGTCCATCCAGAGCTGCCTTCCCAGACCCTCCTCAGTGCTCGTTGCCATGGCAACGGTGGTAAGGACTCAGACTGCCAGATTTCGCAAACAAAAATTCAGGCTGCCCAGTGAAATTTGAATTTCAGATAAACAACACAGAATTTTCTCACATGAGTACGCCCCAGATATTCCATGGCTCATACCTTACTAGAAGTGTATCTTTGTTTTACTATTACATGAGACCTACTTATGCCGAAAAATAACTTGTAGTTTATCTGAAATTCAGTTGCGCTGGGCACTTTGTGTTCTGTCCGACAACTTAACAGGGACAGACTTACCTTGTTGAAAACACAGTGAGATGTTTCACTTGAAACGGCTGATGTTAGGACAGATTCCGAAGTAACTGTTAGCCTCATTATCCCTTTTGAGAGAAGAATACCCAATTTATACGTTATTCTCGATAATTAAAGTTTGCCCCACTGTAGTTGGTCCTGTACTAGGAAAGGCAAAGTTAAGTACCCTGTGGCCTCCTAGGCTGAGAGGAATGTCTCATGCAAAGAAAGGTTTTTGTTTTTGTTTTTGTTTTTGTTTAATCTCTGCACCAAAAGTGGGGCTCAAACTCAATACCCCAAGATCAAGAGTCGCATGCCCCTCCCACGGAGGCAGCCAGGTGCCCCAAAAGGAGGTGTTTTAAAAAACAATTCCAGAATGGTTTCTTCCTCATATGGCCCTACGAATTATTTTGAGAATTGTGTATATTTTAGCATCTTAATTTTTTTGTATCCTTTTCAAAATTACGATTTATGTATTTTTCTGTGGATGATGAATCGGAGTCATGAAAATAGGCCTGATTATATCTCAGTGAGGGCCGGTGAGAGGAGACAGCAAATAGATGAACTTAAGAGCAGGAATTTATCTTAAGTAGATTCTAAAGTTTGCTTTAAATGCTCTTAACGTGATTAGCAATTTCTTAATGTTACTTTAAAAAAAAAATGTTCTGGGCTAGAGGACCCTACCACCCTTGACTGATTTTTTGACATAATCTGGATCTTCGTGAATGTCCTCTTACCTGAAACTCACACCTTACCCCGGTGTGACAAATATTTGTCTGCACAAGCCCTGTTCTGTGTGCTTCAGGCAGCAAAGCAAAGCAAAGCAACCAAATGGGCAAGGCTCCACCCTTGCCCATTTGGGAAGGAAACATGTGCTCTCTGGGGGGGTGAATACCTACCAGGGAAGCCTCCGGAACGTGAGAAAGAAGAGAATCGAGCTGACCATCACCACGACTACCTGAAGGTTCTTTTGCAAACATTCATCTTACTTAATGTTCACTGCAATTTTCAACTGACAGTGTATCATTCCTTTTTCACAGAGAAATCTGAAAGCCAGAGAGGTTGAGTAAGAGGCAGATGTTACAAAGCTGGAAAGCCATGGAATGAGATTTCAAGGCAGGTCTGTGGGACTTCAGTGTACTGCAGAACCGAGTCCCTAAACAGGGGAATTTGGAAGAGACAAGTTACTTGTAATGGAAGGGGCTGGGGAGCATCAAGAGAAACTTCCCAGGTAGATCTCCTTTGAGCTGAGGCCCGGTCAACAGAGAAGCTTTTGACGTGCCATGGAAAGGAAGGGCTTTGGGGCCAAGAGATGAGCTTGAGGAAGAGGCCAGACCTTGGGGGTAGGTAAAGAGTTCTAGGTGGTTCCAGGAACTTGACTTTAGCTCAAGGTGTGTGGTAGGATGAAGAGGAAGAGCCGGGGTAGGCTAAGCAGTAGGACTCAGCTAAGGAGTCTCACCGCCTCTGTGGATGGGCGGGGGTACCCAACAAACGTGTTGACATGGTTAAGTGGGCATTGGGCACAGACTGGACGAGAGGAGACTGTGACGCTGGAGGCAGACAGACCAGATAGAAGGCCATCGGAAGAGACAGGGCACCACTGAGAATGGAAAAGAGGTTGGATAGCAGCAGACACAGGTGAGGTAGGGCTGGGGACCAGGGCGATGACAGTGGATGGCAGGGAGGATGTCGTGGGTTGACCCGATGACCCATGAGTGCGCCGTAGGTTAAAATTCCTGCCACAAATAAATGTTTGTTTGTAGAGGAGCCCTAGAGATAGCAGGAGGAGGGATGGACCTCCCCCTAGGCTGGTTGTACGTGGAAGACTTACCACTTTCCAGAGTCTGATCCTCAGTGTTTCGGGCTATGACATTTGATTTATTATTATTTTAATCAGGCTCCAATGAACTAATATTAAGCCATCTTATGCTACACTTATGTATGAAAATAAGAATGCAGCTCATAGTCTATTTCTTAGTGGAGACAGTAAGATGAAGCGAATGCTCACGTTTGCTGATCAAGACGTTTTTGCCCTGAAGGCTGATGTACACTGGAATTCAGATCACATTCAGGAGGCAGATGGGTACATCTGCCATCTCAGCAAAGGGGCTCAATGGTTATGCAATGGTAGGGGGGTATCAGCCCCGTGGGCAGGCCTGGCTTCTGCGTGACCAGCATGCCTTCTGGTTGATTCACTCTTTCTGTAGCTGTGTCCATTTCTTTACCTGAAGCTGGGGTCTGCGTGTTGGCCAGAAGACCCTTTGTTCTCTTAAAGGTGACTTCTGTTCATCTCTGCACGTCGTTAACATTTGTCTTAGAGGTCTATGCGGAGAATGCCATCTTGTGCCTTATTTCCTGGTTCTTTGGCAGAAACTCAGTGTGGAAGGTGGGTTTTGCCCACGCGCACATAGTGTACACCCAGCTTATGAATTGTGACTTCCATTCAAGGTTAGAGGGAAAGGCCCCTTGTTTTCAAGGAGAACATCTGGTCCTGAGGCTTAATGAGGGTAAAACATCTTTGTGTGTATGGGTAGGTAAACACTTCAGTATGACCACAGCCTTCAAAGTTCTTGGTTTTAAGAAAGCCTTCTTTCCTTGAAACAACTTAGGAAATAATTCTGGGAGAACCATTGTGATGGAGACCTTAGGAAGAGGTAGTAGAAGTTTAAGCTTCCAGACACCTCTGGAAACATAAATAGCCCATTTTGGTCATAGCTCAAGGAGGCAGAAGAGACCAGAAGCCCATGAACTTGCCATCACAAAGCAGAAGACACAGAGACCCCTTCATGAGTCAAGGGCACTTCAGAATTTGGGGTCACGGGGATTTGGTCTGGTCTGGCAGGGCACTAGGGCTTGAATCAGAGAAATAGGGAGGGGTCGAGTGTGAGGGGTTGGAGGAAGCAGAGGGGTAAGGGTCTTTTCTGTCAGCCAGACCCTTCGAAAAGTGTTGGTAAATCCCCATTTCGCCCGGGTGTTACTGACCTCCCTTCAGTAAGAGAATTTGGAAGATTTCTGCCCGTTCCTCCCCATGACTTACGGGGACCTGGCAGAAAAAACACTTAGCAAGTACGGAGTCACTCAATCAAGGTCAGAAACATGGTCCACAGCCAATAAATCACCAAGCAGTCACCTAGCTTTTATTTACCAAGCATGGACACAGGAGCGTCACCACAAGCTAGTGGTGCCATTGTCCCCACTTTAGACATCAGGAGAGTGAGATGGGGGACTGAAGCTCCCCAGAGTCACTCTGCGGGACAGGGTGAGGCTTGGGGGCCCAGCGTCCGTGGCCTGGACTTGACGAGGTGACCGCATGAGCGTATTATGAGAGCTCGTTTCTACTCCATAGCGGGAGCAAAGGGGGAGAGATGGAGGCTTTCACTCAGAGAACATTAGACCTTCCTTTAAGTCGCTTAATAGAACGGAATTGAAGGGCAAAGTATTCTCAGATTGTATTTTACTCTTCATCCCTCTCCGAAATTAAAATGAAAAAATGGAAATCCACTTGCGGGCTTACTCTGCATCTCACACGTGGATGTCTCGCTAAGATGTTTGTTTCTTTCTCCTCGCTGCCTCGAGAGAAGTGGCAGTGAGTGCTTGAGGCAGGACTAGAGTGTTTTGGGGAACGCCCTTGACCCTGCACTCATTGCCTCCTCCACGTATGCTTGTGTGGGAGACGGAACGTGTTTCCTTTCGCTTTTTTTAAAATGACAGAACATAGAAATAAACAAGAGTAGAGAGGAATGGGAGGAAGCCCCAGATTCATGGCACCTCGATGTGACTTGAAGTATTTCGTCGTAGAGGCTGTGGTTTTTCAGGTGAATCCCGGACATGGTGTGTCCTGAAATGCCACTCCGAATTACCACAAGGTGTGTTTTCTAAAGAATAAGGACACTGTAGAACAAACTCAACATTCTCCCCACTGGCAAAATTAATACCTCGGCATCGTGCGATACCATCCAGATTCAGATTTCTCCAGTGATTTCCCAGCTGTCTTGTTTTTGTTTTTGTTTTTAACATTTGGAGTGTTCAAGTCAGGATTTAAATAGGGTCCTCCCACTTGTCATGTCTTTTTCTTTTTTCTTTTTTTCTTTTTTCCCCTTCTTGCCTCTGTCCCGCAGAAGGTCCCGCACTCTGGCTGCGTGAGGGCCCACAGGGTGCGGTTTCACCCGCTCCTCCCTCCCTCCAGGGGAGCCTGGGGGTTAGACGTGAATGCTGGATAGATCGGACTCCGTGGTTCTCCAAGAGGAGTCCCCGCAGCAGCGCCCTTCGTCACTGCGGCCGTTCGTCACTGCGGGCCGTGCGCCTCCTCACCGTGGAGCGTGGTTTTTAGAGACCCAAACTGGTTGCTAATGATGTTTGCTGAACCCGAGCTACCGCTGCTTCCCAACCTGCTGAAGTTCGATTTCTCATCTTGCCCAGCACCTGGAAGGGGTCGGAACCTCCTCTGGTGACTGAGTGGGAAAGCATTTGAAGGGGAATGACAGGCAGGTTTGGGAGAGAAGAGCTGGGGCAGGGAATGAGGACGGAGCGACCCAAGGGTGCGCCCTGCCAGGGGGAGGCTCGAAGGCCAGGGTAGCAGAGCCCTGTTCTCCTGGCTTTTATATTCTTCACTCGAGATGGTCGTATTTCTTGACGTTTGGACTTGCTGTTGGAAGCAGAGCCTGACTCTGCTTGGTAGAAAGCTGATTTTCCACCCCTGGCAGGACTGCAGGATCCCCTCGCTTGACTGATGTGTCCCAACCCCAGCCCCTGTGTCCCCACCACCGGCCCCTCCCTCCCTGACCCTTGTTTCTCAGCTCTCTCCCCAGGAGGTCCAGACCAGGGCAGGAACCGTAGAATCTCTCCCTAACCTTCTCTTCTCCGGTACCCCATCCAGCCTACCGCACGCCCTGTCTGTTCCACCTGCCAGAACCCAACTCACCCTCCAAGTGCCACACTCTCTACCCTCTCCCTGGCTAATCACACAGCCCACTCGCTGTCCCTGGTCCCCAAACAGCCCACTCGCTGTCCCTGGTCCCCAACCTGAACCCGCTGACGTTATTCCCTCTGAGGCTGCCAGTCACCTCTTAAGTGTGTTCCTAGTCCCAGGCACTGGAAACATCCCCATGTACAAAAGCAGCCCTTGTCTGGCACAGGCCATATGTAGTTAGAGCACAGCATGATTGCGCTAAACTGCTGTGACAGCCCGAAAGTCCTCCTCGGAGCCCTCCTGAGAGATCGGCTTCCCGCCCCCTCTGGCCCCCTTCCCCTCCTGCTGCGCACAGGCCTGACAGCCATCTTCCAGGTTATATGTTTCTGTACCTGCGTGTTTGTGTCTCCCCTGCTGGAATTCGCTTGCTCCCTGCCCCATTCAAGCACCTCCAACTGTTCTGGGCACCCAGTGGGCTCGGGATTTGAAGACTGGATAAGTACGGTCAGTCCCATTTCCAGGACTGGGGAATCAGGTGACACCAGTGCCTCAGCTCAGGAATCTCTGAGCAGCTCACCCAAAGGGAGTTTCAAGGAGCCAGGCATCAGGGCATCAGAGTGGGGCAGTGGGACCTGGGGTCTAGACTCTTCCTTCCCCTCTCCTCCCCCTGAAGGTTTTGATTGGGGGTGGCAAGCATAGGGCTTCTCCTGGCTTTTATATTCTTCACTCGAGATGGTCGTATTTCTTGACGTTTGGACTTGCTGTTGGAAGCAGAGCCTGACTCTGCTTGGTAGAAAGCTGATTTTCCACCCCTGACATTATCACTCCATTGTTCACACTTTAAAGTCTTGGAGCGCTTTACTGCCTGTTCCCCGCCCACCCCTGGCTCAAAATCTGCTGCCCAATTCCCCTTGCCTTCATTTGGAAGGATGTGTGTATGATGGGGAAGGCAGGGGCGGCAGCCCCCCAACCCTCGCCCTGCCTCCTTCAGGCATCTGTTTTCATGGCCCCTTGATGCCACGTGCTCAAGGCTTCAGGGGAAAGTTACAATGTAGCAACATTACCTTTTTACAATTTGAACTTCAAGTCCATTCCCTCTGTTCCCTGCTAAGGGCAAAGCCTGCCTAGAAACAGGCACTTCATTGGGGCTGGGAGGGGCACAGGGATGAAAGAGATGGCTTTGCACGATGCTTTCTCCGAACAGATGAGTTTCCATCAGAACCCTGCGGCCTGGCTCCCCAACCTTTCCCTCCTCCTCCCCCATTCTGCAGAGCCTTTATAGACATTGTTTTCCATGAACGTTAACAGTGTACTTTGTGTCTGCGTATGGGCGTCTTGCTTTAGCATCATCCGATGGTCTGGGCATGGAAGTGGGGAAAGCTGGAATGCCCCCAGGTTGTGGACTGAAGTGGAGCGAGCACACCAGGCTCCCTGTCTGGTGTGGCCTGCGGGGAGCCCCGAGAGCTGCCTGTGGCAGGAAGGCACATGGTGGCACACTCCCTGGAAATGGTGCAGACAGAAGGATGTCCAAGCAGGTGCCCCAATGAGTGGAGCGCACTTAGCATCAGGAAGTTTGGAAGACCCGGGTCTGTGGCCTGGGATCTGAGATTTCTTGGAAATGGGGACCTGTGCTGAGCCTTGGAAGGCTGGATAAGAAGACGCATGAAAAAATGTTCATCATCACTAGCCCTCAGGGAGATTCAAATTAAAACTACATTGAGATATTACCTTATACCAGTTAGAATGGCCAAAATCAACAAGACAGGGAACAACATGTGTTGGAGAGGATGTGGAGAAAGGGGAACCCTCTTCCACTATTGGTGGGAATGCAAGTTGGTGCAGCCTCTTTGGAGAACAGTGTGGAGATTCCTCAAGAAACTAAAAATAGAGCTTCCCTATGACCCTGCCATTGCACTCCTGGGTATTTACCCCAAAGATATGTTTGTAGTGAAAAGAAGGGCCATCTGTACCCCAATGTTTATAGCAGCAATGGCCACGGTCGCCAAACTGTGGAAAGAACCAAGATGCCCTTCAACGGACGAATGGATAAGGAAGATGTGGTCCATATACACTATGGAGTATGATGCCTCCATCAGAAAGGACGAATACCCAACTTTTGTAGCAACATGGACGGGACTGGAAGAGATGATGCTGAGTGAAATAAGTCAAGCAGAGAGAGTCAGTTATCACATGGTTTCACTTATTTATGGAGCATAACAAATAGCATGGAGGACATGGGGAGATGGAGAGGAGAAGGGAGTTGGGGGAAATTGGAAGGGGAGGTGAACCATGAGAGACTATGGACTCTGAAAAACAGTCTGAGGGTTTTGAAGGGGCGGGGATGGGAGGTTGGGGGTACCAGGTGGTGGGTATTAGGGCACGGATTGCATGGAGCACTGGGTGTGGTGCAAAAATAATGAATACTGTTATGCTGAAAATAAAAAATAAATTAAAAAAAAAGTGGTGGGAAGACAGGAAATGGGGAAGAAAGAAGTGTGAAGCAGGAGGAACCGGCTTCAGCCACATCTGCAGTTGGTTGGGGACACAGTGAGTGGGGCGTGGGGAGTAGGCAGCTGCCCAGTAGGGTCTGGAGGTGGACAGGTGGACAGAAGGGGACCAGTACCTAGATCTGGTCTCAGATCAGAAATCCCAGCCTCGGCCTCAGGCCCCATAACATGAAAGGTGCGTTCGGTTACTTAAGTCTCTTCCTTTTTATAGCGTGTGTCTGCTCCGTGCCCGTAGCAAGACCCCCTGGGATCCGCAGCTGAGACCAGACCTTCCTGTTTTCTCAGCTCCCCAAATTATTCGGTTTCATATTTTTATTCCAGTTTTTTCCCAGGGCCTAGAGAGTGCCGGGTGGGTGCCTGTGACTTGACGGATGTCCCCCAGGTGAGAGGTGCAGGACAGGTGAAAAGGAGCATGGCCCCTCCCAGACCCCCCATTTCCTCCTCTTCCCCGTTCTTATAAGCAGCCACACGGGTGCCTCTGCCGCCTCCTCACTCGCCCTCTCGTCCGTGCACTTCTTGCTTCCGATCCGTGAATAAGCTGAACAGAGACAGCAGAAACAACTCTGCGCTCCAGACCCAGTACCCCTACAGCCGCCCACCCAGCTCGGGTCGTCTCGCGGGTCCGGGTCCGGCCGCAGAAATCAAGGCCACAGATTGGGCGTTGGCAGCGCAGGTCACTTTCTGCACCACACACCCCTCCCCCAAGCGGAGTCGGCACCACGGGCCGAGCCGGGTGTGGCCCCCGGTGTAGAATTCGGGGCTGTCTGAGCCCGCAGGGAGTCACTACAGGAAAAATGAAGCCCGCAGAACTGGGCGATCTGAAAGTTTTTACATAGGGCACAAATATCAAAAAGTGCTGCATCGTATTGTAGAAAGCTTGGTGGCTAATCCTGCCTGTGGAGAGTTTGTGACTGCCCCGAAGGCCCTGCTGGCTGACTTGGCATCCCTGGAGGACCAGAGAACAGGGTGGGAAGAAACGCGCAGGCGGAGGGAAGGGGGGGTGGAGGGAAGGGGGGGGGACAAGTCAGGTGTCTGTGATGCGGGGACTGGATGGGAGGGGAAGGGAGGGACAAGGGGACGGAAACCAGTTTTAGCGATAAGGTACTGATAAGGTCCCCGATAAGGTACTGATAAGGTCCCCGCTGGGGACCGGAGGAAACCAGCTTCCCTGCCTACTGTTTTTTGGTTTTTTGTTTTGTTTTTAAGATGCCACCTATTGATTTGACACAGAGAGAGAGAGAGAGATAGAACGAGCGCACACAAGCAGGGGGAGCAGCAGTCAGAGGGAGAAACAAGCTCCCCGCTGAGCAAGCATCCCGAAGCGGGCGCTCAAGGGATCATGAAGGCAGACGCTCAACCAACGGAGCCACCCAGGCGCCCTCTCCTACCCTTAGAAACAGGGTTTCACGCTGTGAGGGGGATGCCTCCCTTTCTCCTGTGTCCCGTGCATCTCCTCCATCTTTAAACAAATAACGTATCTTTCCATCTAGATCTATTCTGAGGTCAAAGTAAAAGGGCTTGAGGGCTGGGGCAGCCCTGTCTGTGATCATGGTGATACGGGAATGTTCTCGAGGACCCAGACAGAATGTGAGTCCCGAAGTGACTGAACTCCTGGGTGTCGCCCCACTCGGCCAGCGAGGTGAGGAAGCTGAGGGGGCTCCGGGCCCAGTGGGGGCTCCTGGCTGGGCCACTGCAGAGCCACCAGAGGCCCCAGGAGTGCAGAGCCCGCTGTCGCCATGGCGTCTGGGCCACTGCAGAGGCCTGCAAAAAGCCCGCCACGTCTCTAACCTGAGGCAGTGGCCCTGGATAAAGGGATTTGCAGGTCAGAATGGAAAGGACTCTTGGCTGGGAGAGCGGCAGAGAAGAAGAAGAAAGGGCACCTCCCGGGTCCCTTCTGAGGCCAGGGACCAAAGTTTTTTCATTGCCACCAGTGAAGGCTGATTCTAACCTGTCGCCACGTGTGCCCAACCAGCGAGCAGGTGGGGGGGACTCCAGGGTCTGAGGATGCCAGGTGGGGATGCCTTGTCTGTGCATGATGCCCCTGCAACCGTCATCCATCCTATATGGATCAGTCACCACTCGCTTTCTCGGAGAGCAGGAACAGTCTGATCAAGGAGAAATGGGAGGCATCCCCCGGATGCTCTCGGTAATGAGGACATCCCTGAGGGGCAAGCGTGGCTTCTTCACGCTCCAGAGTTTTCTGCCGTTTTTTGCCTTTTCTGTCTCATAGCCATTAGTTCCCCACGGGCAACTCAGCCTCACGGTGACAGGCTCCTTGGCTCACCAAACAGTCACCACACACAGTAGGGCCAGGCCTGGGAAGCTGGAGGTCTGCATGTTTTCTTCACCTGACAGCACCTGACCTGAAGAGTCAAATCCCAGCCACTCTCCCAAGCGGTCTTCCTGGGCAGGGGCCTCAGCTCTCCTGTGTCCTTGTGGCTTCCTACAGTCTGGGGCTCCAGGGCCCGGACAGAATGTCCTCTCCGTGCTTGGGTACATGAGGGGCAGGACCCTGAGGGGCCGTGTCCACCAAGAGACCCTGCACTCGCTCACCCTAATAGCCCAGGTAGGACTGACACACCACGGTGGTCTGAGCCGGGCCTGGGGAGCCCCCGCGAACGTCGCCAGCTCACGGAGAAACCCCTCATGTTAGCCTCCGGGCCCTCGTCGGCCGCTGTCAGAAGGAGCCCCCCCGCCCCCTGCTTCTGCTTGCGTTTTGCTCGGGTGCATTGTTTTCATTCCTAGCTGTACCATCTTTTAATTAACTGCTCAACGACTGGCCCCCATTCTTGTTGGCTCAGAGCTCCTATTGCTTTTTCCTGGTTGCTTCATGAGGGTTGGTTTGGCTACACAGACGAGATGGTAAATGCTTTGGGGGCAAAGACCTTATTTCGCTTCTCTCCTGTTTGCTCTGGTCGTGTTTGTCGTTGACTCCGAGCATCGTATGCCAGCTGAGACGTGTGCAATCCACGGCGGCTGGCAAGTGATTTTCCCCTGAACCCACAAGGGAAGGACGCTGCTTCCTCACGGGCGTCCTTGGCGACAGTCACCTGCCCAAAGTCCTGATTAGAATCATCTGCACGGTGCCCTTTGGCAACTTCCTCAGTTGAGTCGGAGGTTCCTGAGTGCAAGGAGATGAGGAGGGAGAGGGTTGGAGCCCTCCCGGGATCTGCTGCCACCCTGGGCAGGTGGTGGGAGCAGGCGAGGTGGGCTGTCGACGCTGCCGCTGGCAGACCCCCCCAGAACTCCGTGCGTGAGGACCAGGGGTGCCTTGCCTGCCCCGAGCCCGGGCGCCATGGTGAGGGGTGCATCTCACTCAAATGACAGATGTCCCCCCTCACATGGGACCAGCCTTACCATGCAGGTGCCCTTCAGCTAGGAAGATGGGAGCAGCCATACCACAGGGTAAAGAAAACCTTAATTCATGGTGGTATTTATAAGTCGTGTGTCATTCCCTATATAAGAACATCCAATGAAAACATCAGCGGGGAAGTCATTCAACTAAAGATAAAAGCTTTCTCCGTATCTACCATGTTGGGTGTTGGGACCAGGGTGCCGGAGATTCGAGAGGAGGAGACCCGGTGCTGCCTGCAGGATGTCACAAGGTCATTGGCATTACTGCCTGCTCCACGGGGAATAGTTATCGAAGGACACGCGTGGCCCCAGCCTGCAAGGAGCTTAGTATCGGTCCAGGCGGCAGCACACACACCCTCTCCTGCTCTGTTGGTTCAAGCGCAGATCGGTAGATCTTTTCAGAGGGCGATCTGGAAATACCTGTACAATTTTTAAATATGTTTACTCTTCAATCCATAATTCTACTTTTTGTGTATATCTGTGCTGGAGAAATACTTTCACAGATATTTTTGTCTAAAATGTGCATTTTCAAGGGTGTTTATCGCAATGTTTATAACAGTATAAAAGCAAGGGGGAAAATCCTAATCAGTGGTAGAATGGCCAAATAAATCATCTATGTCCGCCGCACGAACAGCGTTGCAGCCTGTGTGTTACTCTTTAGGATGCTGTCATTCTGGCTCTTTTTGACCTAAAAAGAACAAAAAAGCAAAAAAAAAAAAAAAACCAAAAAAACAAAAAAACCCCAAACAACAGTTTCATATATTGAACATATATTAAAACGGGGATAATAATAGTGCCTCCCAGCCTCAGAGGGTTAACGTGAGGATTTCACACAATATGACGTGCAAAGCCCTTGGAGCCGTCCCCAGCACACGGCTGGAGCGCAGCCAATATTTGCTAACATCACTATGAATATGTGTCAGCAGGGAAAGATCCAGAATATACCATTTGGAGAAAATCACTATATGTATATTTTTACAAAGGTCGATAAAGTATGAACCCATTTGTGGGTGGGAAACACATGAGTGCGTGTGTGTGTGTGTGTGTGTGTGTGTGTGTGTATCTTTGTGTAAATGCCCAGGAGCAGGACTAGGAGGCTTCCTTCCAGACTCTTTCTAATGGTGGACGCTGGACAAGGGAGCGGGTTGGGGGCAGGGAGGAAGACGCGCCTCCTCAGGGTTCCACGGGGGGCGGAAGTGCTGGGGGCTCCGTGGCCGCCTGTGCAGCGACAGGTTGCAGGGACTGGTCCTCGTTCAACCACAGGGCTGGCCAGGCTGCGTGGGCAGCTGGGGGTGTGGTCTCTGCAGCTCATGTTGGAGCCTGAAGGCCCCGGGGAAGGCAGGCGGGAAGGTGTGATGGATGTAAGATGGGGAGATCAAGAGGTTGGAACCCCAAGCACCGTCTGAAGCCCTACAAGGACAGACTGAATCCCAGGTCAGTTGTCATTGCATCTGGTGTTGATGGCATGAGGGCCCTGCATGGGCCAGCAGACACACACCTGGCCCAGGGGTCAGGGAAGCTGCAGGAGGGGGGTGTTAGGAAGGGGAGGGCGCATTGCAGGGCCCCCCTCGGCTGCCTCTTTGAGTTGAGGAGGTGAATCAGCCAATCAGCAGCAACGTGAGTGACTTACACTTTCCTTCCACCTGTCAGACCTCCCAGGATTGTCCCTCGTGCCCCGCCCCCTCAACTGGAAACAAACAAACAGACCAAAAACGAGTCTGGGAAATGTAGTCCAGCCTAATCTAATGGACGCGTCACAAAGCCATCAAAGGGAATTTCACCTTTTCCTCTATATATCTGGGATGTTTAAATTCTTTCACAATGTGACTCTATAAATGTATTTATTGTGAATAACAAAGAAATTGAAAGCCTTTGGTAAAAGGAAAGAAAAGTCTTTTTCCCAGCGAGATTTAGTGCTTAGTTATACAGCTAATAGTGCCCTGAGAACCGATTTCTCCACTGTTAGCTGGGGGGCCTCAGCACCGTCCCTGGGCCCCGGCACCCACCCGCCCTGCTTCTGCCCGGCTCTTCAGTCTGTTCCCACTTCAGCCAGAGCGAGCTTTTCAAAATGCAAATGAGATGCTGCTGTGTGCCTATTTAAAAATGCTCCAGTGGCTTCCCGTTGCCTTCATTATGAAGCCATAAATCATCGCTCCCCACTCCAGTCCAGAAGCCGCTGGAACGTTCTCCCTCCGTCTCTCTCTCGGTCTGGCTCCGGCTGGCTCTCCTCCCCCCACCCCTTCCCTCTTGCCTTTCGTGGTTTCAAGCCTTGCGTGTCCTGGTAATAGAAGGCTGGCCACTTACCGATCCCCTACTATGTGCAGCATTATGCTGGCTGCCTTGACGGCGGCGTCATCTGATTTAATAACCTCAGCTTGGCAGAAAGTCTAAATGCTTTTCATATCCCTGTTTTGCAGACAAGGAGAGGGGGGCTTAGGGGACATTGAGAAATGAGCCAGTGGTGAGCGGGACGCCCCAGGATCGGAGCCTGGTGTGTCTGACCCCCACATGCATGAATAGGACATTCAGCAGCCCCCCCGTCCTGTGAACAAGTCTTTCCTTCCCTGCCCCACCGCCTTGTGAATGGAAAACTGCCCCTCCCCGCCCAGGCGGTCGACTCCAGGAAGGTAGGCATCCAGGCCACACCTCCACCTGGCATGGTGCTTGCACACAGTAGGTCACTGGGGGTCGTTACGAGCATCAGTACGCCGGCGCGGTGCTGGGCTCTAGACTCAGGCCAGCGTCAGAAGAACTGGACCATGCAGTCCTTGCACCCAGGGCTGTGCTTCATCGTCGGGGAGCTGCTCTCACGCTGGGTCCCAAGCTGCTTGAGGTCCCGGGGATGGTGCTGGGGCCGGTGTTCATCGCCCCCGCCTCGCCGCTGGTGGGGAGCGGCGGGGCCCAGAGAGGCATCCGGGAGCTACTTGCAGAACGACAGTGGGATGTGATTCACAGGGATGGCCACCCTTACCTGGCAGACTTCCGTGTTCTGCTTTTGGGGTTTATCAGTGCTCTGTGGCCAGTCCTGGAGTAGATTGGTCCAGCCTATCCTGTCTCTTAGAGGAAATCAGTGCAGCAATATTAGCGTCCTTCTACCAGGTGGTAACAAACTGCCCCTTAGTCCCGGCCAGCGCTGCTGCCTGCCCCCTCCCCCCCGCCCTCCCTACGCACCTACCTTCTCCTTCCCGGACTTGCCACATGAGGTCCCACTGATGTCACCACCTGGTGGACAACTGACTGCAGACTTGGCGTTTTCTCCGAGGAATAGGCAGACACTTACTTTATGGTCCAGTAAGGGGAGGGCGTTGGTTCGTTTGGAATGATGATGCTGGATCCCGAGTGGCTGACTTGCTGGGACTTGCCTCTGAGCTTTGTGTGTTCTGCCCCCACTGTGTCCTCTGCCTGAATCCTTGCAGAACCCGGGAAGTGACTCATTCTAAAGATTCACACTGCCTAGAAACTAGCCCGTGATGCCTTCTAGAGAGTTCTAGTGCACCTGTTAGAAAGTATCTGTCTCCAACCTCAAGGAGAAAGGTTTTAAAACATAGGTTTGCCTGGAGTCAGGATTGCACCTGCTTGTCTGCGTGTATGTGCCTGTGCATGTGTGTACGTGTGTGCGCATGTGTGGACGGGGTGGGGGGTGAGTGAGTCCTCTGCTAAATGTGTACCCCACTAACCGGGGATCAACAGGGCTACGGCCTTGGCAGAGAACTCACACCCACCCATCCCCCTGTCGAACACCTTCAGCTTTCCAAATTCTCCTTAAAGCTTCTATGTAGATAACAGTTTTTACCCAACGTACAACTCTTTCTCTGGGCAATTTGTACCATATAGATAGGCATTTCCTGAAGCAACCAGGCGGGGAAGGGGTCACCAGGACTACAAGCCCTCCCTGAAGAATGAAGTCCCGTGGGTCCTTATTGCCTGCAGGAAGCACTGCTGTTTTCCAAGTTCCTACACAGAGTATTTTAAGTTTCACTCAGGCCCGCAGTGTAACGGCTCTAATGGAGCCTTGCTTCCCCACACCCTGGGGAATGACCCTGGGTCTTCATTATTTTGGGTGCACCCGAGCCTCATGAACAGGAGAGAGAAATGAGGTATTCAGTTCTCTGATGGAGTTTGTAAGTATCCTGATTAGTCATTTCCCAGGATCTTCAGAATTCTGGGCATCACCTCATGCTGCCTCTCAGAGCGCTGTAAACACGAGGGCCTGCGTTCCTGATGGAGTCGGGTTTCCTCACTGACTTCTCCCCAAGGCACTTAATCAAGCAATGCAAGTCGTTTGGCTTCTCCAAGCTTCCACTCCTTCCCTGGATCCTGCAGGGGAGTCTTTCTCATTCCGCTTCTGCTTCTAAACCATGTCAAGGATAGGGGCCTGGGCGGCAGCGATGCACACCTTGACCCTTACAAGTTGCTTTCTGCCCCAGCCGGGAGGGAAGACCCTGACTCCCGCCCCGCCCCGCAGAACCGAGCCTTGCTCACCACGCATGCACGAAATAAACGTTTGTCTGTTGTTGTGGTTTGTTCCAGAGCTGGTGATGTTGCTGGAGTGGTGGTCGGGCACGGAGTGCGTCATCCACACAGACCCCCAGGCCTACCCCAAGTATGGGAAGGAAAATGCCATCGTGGTTCTGAACCACAAGTTTGAGATTGACTTTCTCTGTGGTTGGAGCCTGGCCGAACGCTTTGGGGTGTTAGGGGTAAGTCGGATTCCCGTTTCCCCCTCGCTCACCGCTATGACTTGCCTTTTTGCTCTCGATCATTCAGGATTACAGAGGCATTTCCGGTTTCTACTGACGGAATGCTCTTCACCAGTGGCTTTGCATTCCCGCTTGGAATCAAGATGAACGTCTTCTAATGAGCAATAATGATACTGATTCGGCGATTATCACGTGCTAGATACGTTACACGCAATTTGTTTATTGACTCCTTGCAGAGACCTTTATGAATAGATGCTATATAGATCCCCTTTTTTAAAAAACCCAATTATAGAGGGTTTAAACCATCTGCTCGAGGTCCCACGGTAGACGTGGGTTTGGACTGGATTCATGGTTCGAGGCCACTCCGTGTCCTTCATCTCTGCTAAGGGACAGTGCTCACCCCTGCCTTTCCCTCTGTGTGGGCTTAAGAACGTGGAACCCCCAAGCCACAGAGTTTCAATGGCAGAATTCAGAATAAATATGAAATTCTGTGTCCTCCAACTAGTTGGACTTCTTGCATGCCTTTGAGGCTAGGCTCCCTTAGCGGACTTTTGTCACCTCGGAAACGTCGAGGTGTGTCCTGGTCACACCTGGATCAGATAGCCATACCGACGCTGTCTCAGTGGGGAGCTCTTGCAATGGGGCTTACACTGTGGGGTGGGGGCAGTTTGCACCTGAACTTGGGGTTCATGTTTTGCACAGGGAGCCACCTCTGCGGACAGCCGTGGTGTCTGCTCACGTCACGTTGTTTTTGGCAGACCAGGTGGGACACGTCAGGTGTTCAGAGTGGAGGAGGTAGAAGACCAGCAGAGGAGCTGGGGTGACGGAGTCCCGGGTCTGACCCAGAGGGGAGGCTCCGTGGGCTCAATCCCCATGGGGGGCCCCTTTGACTCAGCCAAGGAGACCCTTGGTGAAGGAGGACATATAGCTTGGGGCACATTTTGTATCTGCTTTTAAACACTGATGCACTTTTAAATTGGGGGCAAAAGGAGAGAGAAGAAAACGTGCTTAGAACCGAGTCCCCTTCACATCTTTGGGACCAAGGATAGTCCTTATGATGCCGTTAAACTATCAAAAGGCAAGGGGGAGGTCTTTAGCCGTTTTTCAAGAAATGGAAGCAGTGAGTTCCATCACTGTTGCTGCCTTGAGACTTCTCGAAAGCTGCACGGCCTGTGGCTGAATCACTGAAAGGATTTCTAGGAAGGCAACAGGCCGTCCTGCCAACAGCGTTCTTTGTTTCCCTATTTATTCTTCCAGTTCCAACTCGGGATCTGTGTGCGCATGTGCGCTATGTGTATTTTCAGGAACAAGACGGAACATTCTAGCATCTGCCTTTCTCCATTTTAGAGACCCTGGGCAGAGAGCTCAAGTAGAGTTTTGTGGTTTTATTCTGTGCCAGAGGAGACATCCCCCGAAAATGTCCCTACCCGAACCCCACTGCGGATGCGGGTGACTGTGACTGGGCACCTCGCGTCTTTGCAGCCTGACTGCCAGCTCGTCGGTTCTCCTGCCTTAGAGCTGGACTTCCCTGTGTGCTGGTGTCCCACAGCCCTGGTTCTCCCTGGGTGCTTGAGCGACGGGTGGTGTTTCCCGGGCTGCCCATGTGGCTTTGAGAGGTGCCCGGGCTCCGAGTGTGAACGCGCACCCGGCCCAGGGCAGGAGGCTGGGGCACAGCAGGCGTACTGGACCTGCAGGCACCGGCCCGTCCACGTTGCCTTGGCAGCTCGATGACCACGAGCTGTTGCTGGGCGCTGTTCGCTGCGTGTACCCCATTCCTAATTCTTGTCACGTTATTACTGTTTACACTTCATCAATCAACTCCTAAAGCACTGGTTCCCGGATAGTAACGAGTAAATCTGATTTCAGAGCTCTGCTTCTTACCCCGGGGGGGGGGGGGGCGGGAGGAAAAACTGCGGGAGCCTCAGGGCCCCGGGGGCCTTTACATCCCAAAATGACCAGGGCCACCTGGGACAGGGACCAGGCTTCCAGTCGCCTCCTGGCTTGTGGTCGTCACGGGCTCGTTCTGAGGAGTGGGAGCTGTCGGTACCCTCGCTGGGTCAGGGAGGGACCTGGCAGGAACTAACAGCGTGCAGGCGGAGCAGCAGCTCACAGATGCCCACGGCCTTGGGGAAACAGGCACAAAAAGATGGAAAGGGTGCCCTCTTGCCTTGTGCTCAGGGAGGAGTAACGTGGAGAGGGGACCCAGGCCAGGAGAGGGGACCCAGGTCTGAGAAAAGGTCCCAGGTCAGGAGAGGGGACACAGGCCCAGAGATGGAGATGCTTTCAGGGAGCGGGAACTCTACCTCCATGTCACTTAGGGTCTCAGGTCAGAGACTTTGGAGTCCTTGATGGAGTCACAGCTTGAGCACAGCGCTGAGACTGGGGAGGGCCACATGGTGGTTAGCGGGACAGCCATTCCGCCAACAGCACAGAGACGGTTCCCTTCTGTGATTCCGTAAGTGAACACCACAGTCACCGGGCTGCCTTTCTTACTATTGAAAACTGAGCAGCCAGGTTTGCCGGTGGAGGGGTGTGAGCACTGTCATCTGAGACTGTTCTAGAAGTTTGGAGGTTTAGGAGAGCACCAGGCTGTGAGGTAGACAGGTTGAAGCCTCAGATGGGGGTGACAGGTGTTCCCCTGGGGAACCCTACCCCGTGGGGCTTCTGGTTTTCTGGATTCTTGCTAATGTGCTTCCTGGAGCCCCGGAGTCCCCGCCAGGACTGGAGGGAGGGTCTAGACAGGGGCAGGAGGCAGCCACCTTCCCCTTTCTGCCAAGCTCCGTGCACCAGGCCGAGCGGTAGCTACACGTTCTGAGGACACTCCACGCTGGCCAAGGAGAGGCTGCCCGGACGGGATCAGGGAGTCAACAGTGACCTCTTTCAGGGTCAGGGGCTGGGCCAAGTCAGGGGAAAGCTGCCAGACCCTCCTCCCAGGGGAATGCCCTGTCCCCGTGGCAGGGAACAGTTTCCATGCCTGCACGCTGCTGAAGCAGCTGCGGTCCAGCGACAGGCCATGATGCCGGGTGAGCTGCTCTGGCCCTTTCTAAGGTGGCCCGTTGATTCCGCCACTCTTAGGAGGACACGAAACAGCAGCTTGTTGTAGTCGTCGTTCAGCGGTACCCTTGGTCTTAAATCACCTTCTAAGAAAAGGCGCCTGATTGATCCCTTTTTAAAAATAGTGCGTGACATTGCGATCTTTCTGGACTCTGGGGAGCTAGCTTCTCAGGGGAGAAGGTTCCTCACGGGGCAGTTTCTGCCCACACACCTAACAGGCCAAGAGGAAGTAAGTTTAAATTGAAACAAGTGAAATTTTGCCAAAATTCTTGAGAATGGGGTAATATGAAATTGCTTTTAAGGGGAAAAATGATAGGATTTTCTTAAAAAGGAGAAAAAGGTCTTTAGAAATTTTATAAGCATCTGAGGCGCCACACGGTCATTCCCAGAGGCCCCGGTTCTCCTCGGGACTGGCTTTCCTGGCCCGGGCGCCAAAGGCTCTGGCTGTGAGCTTCACAGAACACGCCGACTCTTTCCTCCCTGGGGAGGAGCACGGCCTGTGGACAGTTGAAAGTCCGTTTCTCACAAACTGTGGTGTGCGGTGCTGAGCCTTGGGGTTTCCGAAGCTTCTAGTGTGTCGGTGTACCGCGGTAGATGAAACACATCTGCGTCACTTCACTGCGGTTGCGGCTTACAGTAGGCTCCCCACGATCGCGTTTGTGGGGTCCTCCAGCGGCACCTTTCCCCGGTGGGCGCTTGGCACACAGCGGCCCCTACGGTCAGTGGTCACCAGCGGGTGAAGGCGGTGCGACCCGGAGGTCGACCTGGAGGCCCCTTGCAATATTTCTCTTCAGATCGTTCAAGAGGTCGGATATGTCATATCTATGGCAGCGTGACAAGCCACCAAATAGAGCCGCCGTAGGCAGTGGGTCTTACCGCAGGTTGTGTGGTCTGGGATTCAGGCGCAGCTCCGCGGCGGGTCCTGGCAAGGGGCCCTCCTGAGGTCACCCTCGAGCTGCCGGCCAGGGTGGTGGTCTCCTCAGAAGGCTCACCGGGCCGGCCACCTACCTCCACACCCATCCCTGTGTTTGTTGCCAGGGATGTGTGTGTGTGTGTGTGTGTGTGTGTGTGTGCACGTGTGTGTGTATGTGTGTGTGTTTTCTGTAGAAAACACTGCGAGGCACTGCAAGATACAAAGATGGGTGTGAAAATACAGTCCTTGCCTTCAGTGACTTTCTAATATCCGAGGAGAAGTGAAGAAGAGACATGAGCGCCTGTCACAGGACACGGGGTTGGAGGGAGCAATGACATTGGGTTGACTCTGCTCACTTGGGGCGACACCGGCATACTTAACCACAGACCAGTCAGCCCTATGGCACCATTCTGGGGGCCCCCGTCATTCCCAGGGCCCCCCTCTTTGTTAGGTGAGGAGGGCCTGGAGGGCTGCGGGACGAGCTGGGGTCACTGGGGTAAAGGTGGAAGATGGGGGGCAAGTTTTGGTGTCGGGGGCAGCTCTGTTTACCAAACTGTGGGGAGGAAGTTCGATAGTCTCACAACTGGTGTCCTGTTCTGGTGCTTAGGAGCCCATGGACTTTTGGCCGCCAGGGACACAGGAAACTTCCAGAAGGTGATAACATTGGAACAAGTCCTTGAGGGCATGCTATTAGAATCAGTGGAAGACTGACGTGAAGGGTTGATTACGAGGCAGCGGACGGAGGTGGGGAGACCGTGGGTGGCACGGCCCGTCCTGAGCAAGCAGGCGGGCGCCATGTTCCTGGGCCGCACGGACGGGCTCCTCGCTCTGGGCCCGGCCAAGCATGCACGTCAGCGGTCCCGCTCACTTCACTGGCCCCCGCGCGAGGTCCCTGTGGGCTGGTTTCAGACTTACTGAGGGGTGTGGGCTGCGGCTGTTTTGCCGAACTCTCCTGGCTTCTCGGTAAAATGACCTGCAGATACCCTCACACCCCAGAAAAGCTCCCAGGAGCTGAAACTAGAACAGAACCCCAGCCGCTGGGGTTCTGAGTTAATTTTGCCAAGACGCTTCCGGTCCTTGACGTTAAATATGATGCTTTCTGTGAAAGGTGACGTATTTCCAAAAACCAGCATTTCTTCAGGTTTGATTGTGGAAGGATCGCTTTTCTCCCCTAAAGGTTTTTCGCAGGAAAAATGTCAATGCAGAATTGTTTAGAAAGGCTACACGAATGTGATTTCCTGTAAACCTCTGCCAGTTTTAACATCCTCCAAACAGTGGGTTTCCTTGGTCTTGTTTTCGAACACGTAAAACTTAGCAGAAAAGCAGACAGTCTGAAAGATGAAACTGTGCGTTCCGGCTCAGATATTGAAAGCAATTCTTTCTTTTCCCCTCTGCTTACTCCAGAACAATTCTCTCCTGAGGGTGGCAGGGGAGGGAGAGATGTGTAGGCAAAAAACTGTGCACAATGTCTTAGCGTCCCACAGATGTGGACTTGAACCCTGGCTCCTGCGTTGTGTGACCTTGGGGAGGTTATCTGACTTTTCTGAACCTCAGTTAATAATTCCCATTGCGCTGTTGTAAGGGCTTCGTGAATAGACAGGGCTCACTGCATATATGTACTTGTTTAATGAATATGATCCTAGCTTAGGTGCCTTGCACAAGTAGGTGTGCAATAGTGCTTAGTTTGCTTGACCTCATGAGCTCCCCTTCCCTGAGTCCTTTCTTGCAGTGAAAAAGAGGACAAAGTGCGGAAGACTGAAGAGAGAGCAAATGTTTTACGACACGGGATTTAACCATTTCCCCGCAGCTAGATGTCAGCCGCGCGGCTGACATCCAACATCCTTATGCAAAGCAAAGTGAGCTTACGCTGTTCTGTCGCCGGTCCTTCACGCGTGTGTCAAGTTCCTGTTGGCTACAGAGAGATGGGAATTTTTTAGATGTGGAGAAGTGTTTCTCCTTTTTAAAGATTTTATTTACTTATTTGAGAGAGAGAGAGAGAGCAAGCATGGGGAGTGGGAGGGGCAGAGGCAGAGGGAGAAGCAGACTCCCCGCCGGGCAGGGAGCCCTGATGTGGGGCTCGATCCCATCACCCTGGGCTCACAACCGGAGCAGAAGGCGGATGCTTAATGAACTGAGCCCCCAGGCACCCCTAGATGTGGGGAAATGTCTTATGTTTTCTTTTCCATCACATACACCTGCGGCTCTGGTTACTCGGCTCCGTTACGGTGGGTTTGCCTCACCCTCGATGCCAGGATCCTATGAGTGCGTGGAAACCTGGTCCCCACCCCACCCTCCGTGGCTTAACCAGCAGCATCTGTATTGCACTCGGGCACCACCCACTACACTGAGAGTGGGCGGGGACGCCACTGTGGGCCGCCAAGTAGTCACCCACCAGGTGTGCTGGGACCTGGCGTGAGGCCGATAAGGAAGCCGAGAGAAGGGTGAGGGCGTGAGACGCCTTACAGACCCGGCAGCCGGGTGCAGCACCGGCCGAGGAAAGGGGTCAGTAGCTCCATGGAAGTACAGCAGCGTCCTGAGTTCGTAACCGAACAGATCCCTGGAGATGCTGGTGTGCGCTCTAGTTTTAAAGTGTAGTGCTGAGTTAGACACACCAAGGTGTTTTTAATTTTTTGTAAGCTTTTATTTATTTATTTGAGAGAGCGCGTGTGCAAGAAGGAGCAGAGGGAAAGGAACCATCAGACTCCCTCCCAGTGTGGGGCTCCGTCCCAGGACCGTGAGTTCCCAGCCTGAGCTGGAATCCGGAGCTGGACGCTTAACTGACGAAGCCGCCCAGGCGCCCTGGTCTTTTTCACGAAGCAGGATCTTCTGGCAATGTCTTTAACAAGCCAGGGTTGGATTACACCAACGGATTGTAAATCCAGACTTGCTTAAAGCAGCAATAGCATCGGGTTTCCTCCCTACTCTCCTGCAGGCCGCAGCCGACCTTCAGAGCCTGGAACCAGCTCTGACTCCGCAGGGTCACCAGTAACTGCTCCCTCTTTGTCACAGCCCATCTGCTAACATGCCCAGGGCGCTCCCATTTCCCTGTCTCCCTGGGCTTCCTTCCACTGCTTAGCAAACACCCGCTGGCCACAAGGTGCTGGCAGTAGCTCTGTTACCTTCTGCTCTTGCAGGGCCCTGGTCTCCCAGCCCCGCCCCTGGAATGCCTTCTGCTCTGTCTCTCCCTCTGCCCAGGCCTAAGGTCACCCCGGGAAGGACTCAGGCTGGCCATTCGGACAGAAGCTGGGAAGGGGACTCCAGGATCTGTGCTCAGGAAGGGGGAAGTGGACATTGCCTCCTTTCTCATCTGTTTTATCAGGAGCTCTGACCGTGCTGAGCAGAGTCAAGTGTGACAAGTTCCCAATGTTTAAGAGTTTCCTTTGTCCCCAGATGCCCTTTCCCCACTCCAGATCTGCACACCAGGCAAATTAAGAGGCGTTTGGGTTTGGTCAGGGGATGGAGACTTGGGTGGGGGAAGTGGCGATCAGGGCCGGGGAGCTGGGAGGGCTCTGCTCCACCTCCATAAATGGTCCACGTTCGTTCCCAGGCGGAGAGAGATGAATCCTCCGAGAGTGGTTTTGTTTCATGCTTGTCTTAAGCATTTCCCCTGTGGCCGTGACTAATTGTGGCACCGCGCTCGTTTTGTTTTCTGATACTCTGGAGGTTTTTCTGGGAGCATAAGGTCCCCAGCACTTTCTTTTTTGGCATCAGAGAAGGGAGATAGACAGTGAGAGAGTGACGCAAGCAGAATTAGGCCACCTGTATGTTACTCTCGTGGGCACAGATGGCGTGCGCACACACGCGCACACATGGCTCGTGATTCTGAGCTCCGTCTTACCCCTGCCTTTTACTGTGGTGAGGGACTCCACTTCAGAGACACACTCCGGCCCTGTCTTTTCCAGACTTGGACCCACCTCCTTGGCCACAGACCATGTCTGTTCAACAGCTTACAGGTTTCAGGGGCAGAAGTAACACGGCATTGGTAGCTTTCTGTTTCTCTCCTCCCACTAGACTTTGAGCGTCCCAAGGCCATGAATATTCACCTTCATCGTGGCGTCCCCACCCGAACCAGGGCCTGGCACAAAGGAGGTATTTAACAGACACTTGTTGCACGGGCAGAACAGTTTTGAGGTTAAAGTTCACATGTCACACATCAAAAAAGAGGCTGAACTGTTGGCTGACTGGCTAGTCCTCTGCACTGATGGGGCCCAGCTCATGGGGGAGAAAAATTCAAAGGGTAAAATGTGGATGTTTTAATCTGCTTTCCAAGTGCCATGAAAAGACCCCATGCAGGCATTTTATATTTAGTAGAAATCAATGATCTTGGGTGAATCCAAATGACGCACTGTGACCGTACCGATAAACCTTCAGGAATGGCCATGTGTTCGGAAGCCAGAAGGAGGTATTTGTGCCAGCAGCATGTTGACCAGGGACCATCCTACTGGTGAATGTTAGTCCCTAACTGTGTTTTCTGCCGGCACCTCCGGAGCTGTCAGAGGAGGCGGGAGCATCACAGAAAGGTGGCTGCGCAGGATGCCCTACCAGCTCCAACTGTCCTACGAACTCAGCTTTAACGCTAAACATTTTCATCTTAGTAGCTGGCAGGGGGCCTATTAGAGAAAAACCTTAACTAGAAAGTCCCAGTTCTGCTCATTTTTCATCACGGAGGCTGTGAAGCTGACACAAGTGAGGCGAGAGCCACATCATCTCAGGGTCGGAATTACTGGATCTCAATGCATCTTCAGAACAGTTCTTTCTAGCACCACGTGGTCTCTGCACAGGGGTTGACCAGTTGGCTGGAGGCATTGAAGAGGTTCATGGGGTGTCAGAGGGGTCACAGGGTGTGCTGTTTCCCTGAGCAACTGGGTGGTCCCAACTGCACTTATGGGCTGCTCAGCTAGATTGACTGGGCAGCTGTGTAAGACTGCTCTCCCTCTCTCTCTCTCACACACACACACCCTCTCTCTCTCTCACACACACAGTGTCTCTATACACACGCAGTCTCTCTACACACATGGTCTTTCTACACACACAGTCTCACACATACACACTCCCCCCCACACACTATCTCACACACACTCTCACATAGTCTCTCTCTCCACACACACAATCTCTTTCACACATACTCTCTCACACACACCCTCTCCACAGTCTCTCACACACACATACTCTCCCTCACACACACACTCTCTCACATAAACACTCACACATGCTCTACAAACACATAGTCTCTCTCTCACACACCTACTTATACACACTCTCTCCCACATACTCTCTCGCACAGTCTCTCTCTCACACACACTCACTCACTCTCACAATCTCTCTCATACACACACCCCTCTCACCCACACATACTCGTTCTCTCACACAATCTCTCATACACACCTACTCCCTCTCTCACAAACACACCACACACACACACACACACACACACACACACACACACACACTAATGTGAATCATGTCAGTGATGCCCTTCAACTACCAGAAATGGCCAAGCTCTTGCTGTTGTGGGTTCCTCATAGGAAGTTGTATTTCCTATGAAAATTTTTTATTTTCCAGACGTGCTAATGTCTACATGGGCTTGTGGTAAATCAAACTCTCTCAGATCTACCCTCAGAATAAATCCAGAATTTGCATTTTGGGTCTGTGGGACTAATGAAAACAAATCTTCCCAGTAAATCCTCTCAGATCTACCCTCAAAATAAATCCAGAATAAATGAAACTGATAATTGTTTTTATACATTATTTCCTGAAGGCATTACCGTCCACACATAGAAACCTTTGCTTAGCCTGGGATGGTCATGCTATCGATGGCATATTTTCTGGAGGAATGTAAGCATATTGGAGTAGTAAGTTTCTAGTCTCTTGGTCTTAAATGAGGGAACCCCTGTGACTCTCTCAGCACACCGCTATCAGGGAGTGCTGGAATTCCTGCAGATTGCTACCATATGCTAAAGCATAGGTTAGGAAATAGGTTGAATTGAGAAGGACGTTTAGCCTCTGTTCTTACTCTGTGGTGGTAATAACAGCTATACATCGAACACCTGTTGTCAGGTCCTCAACTCAACACCTTTGTATACGTTTCCATATGTTATTAAATCTTCAAGCAACACTTTGAGGTAAGTATTCCTTTCCTCATAATACAGCTGTGGAAAATTGAGGCCCAAGAAGGTTAAGTCTCTGGACCAAAGTCACACAGCTGGGCCATGGTAGAGCCTGATCAAAGTAAGGACTGATTCCAAAGCTTTCCAAATCCTGTTATCCCTGCTGAGGGAAGGAGATCAAATAAATGACCTTTGATTTGAAAGGCAAAAGTTTCTACCTTAATATTTTAAAACATATCTTAAAACAAATAACCATAGTTGACATCAAGGGTTAGGCCTAATGAGAACATCCCAAACTTTAAGGTTGAAAGATGTATTAATTCAACATAGAAACAGAAATATCTCCTCTGTTCCTTTTGATCTTCATCGAATGGGCTATTTTGATCTAGTCTCACTTACGTTCCAGAAGCAAATGGTTGAAATGTGCTGATGTCAACCACTTCTTAAAAGGGGCATTGTTAGAGGAGCACTGCAAAACATTTTGATGATAAAAAACAGGAAAATCTAATAAAACAACAACAACAAAATCCCTTCTGATTTGACTGCTCACCTATAGCTACTGTTATTTTCCTGTTTTCCTGTAGTCATAATCAGACTCTAGACTGAGCTTTGATTCCAGACCTTTTAAAAATTTAGTATTATATAATAAGCATTTTCCCCAGTGATTAAATATTCATTGGAAATAAATTTTAGTGGCTCTAAATCAAAGGTTAACAAACTTTGTAACCAGTAGGGTAGTGAATATTTTCGGCTTGGTGGGCCATATTGCCTCTGTCACAACTGTTCGACTCAGCTGTTGCGCTGTGAAAGCAGCCACGGGCAGTGGGTACGCAAGAGAGTGTGGTTGTGTTCCAATAAAACTTTATTTATAAAAACAGGTGGGGAAGCTGCTTTGGCTCACAGGGCACAGTAACGGCTCTGTAATATCACATACGCACTGTGCATACAGTCTGTCATTCAGACTGTACATAACTCAGTGAGCTCTTCTACTGTGGGGCGCTTAGGTGATCTGCAGCGCTCTCTCCCACACAGTTCAACAGCGATGGACATGTAGGCTCCAAGCTCATCTCTTTGGTCTACACATAGATCCCACATCACTGTCAAAGTTCCATTTCCTCTTAGCAGTGGGTTATCAAAGACTAACCGCTAAGACCCACTGGGGGCTGGTGGGATTATTCCATTAATAGGAAATACCCCCTGAGAGTGCTTTCCCCACCAGACAGCTAGGATGGACCACATGAGGCTACTCACCTTCCTAGACCCGTGGCTGCGACCTTACAGGACCTGATTTCCTTCTTGGTTATAGAACAGATCTTTTAGAATCCCTTCATGTCATTGCAAAGTATTTTTGGAACGAGTTCAGGAATATGTAATTTTTGTACACAGTCCTAACCAGCCAAGGAGGTAAGTTTAGTTCACTGGTGAGGATTTTCTATCTTTTTTCATCTCACAGGCCGAGAGTAGGGAGTTCATGGAAGCACGGAAGCAGAGAGCCTGAGAACATCCCCGCTGACAAGAGGAGCGGGGCGAGGGAAGGCCTCCGGGGCCTCCCACGACCTGAAACCTGGCAGTGGACACACGCTGATCAGCTTTTAAATGCTCCTCTGGGCAGACTGGGGATTCCCAAGGCAGTTTGGTTTTGTGCTCTGAGTGACAGGCACTTCCTTCTCATTTATAGCGCAAGAAAGCACCGGTCAGGATAATTAGTTCATGCTTTTAGGATTTAAAGTAACTGCATGTTGAGAAGGAAAAAGCCGACTGTAGGAGAGATTTTTACCCGTGAAGTGACTGATCTCTGTCACAGGCCCTCATTCGCTCAAGGTGTGCAGAAACCCCATGGTTTGGCCATGAAGCCATTCGACCCATCGCCGGGCTGTAGCCAGACGCATCCTGGGTTGGCGCAGCAGCTCCAATGGCCTCGGCATTTCTAGCCTGTTATCCCAGGGTCAACATGTGATGTCAAAGCAGTGACACACTCTGCCACCATGTTCATGACAGAAAAAATGGCCAGGCCTCCTGGCCTTCTCTCTTTCTGTCACGGAGCAAAGTCTTCCCAGAAGCCCCAGAACACCTGCACCGTAGCAGAGCCCTGAGCCACCTCAGGAGCACTGGGTCAGAGGCCCACACTCAGCTAAGGGGCCCCAGGGACACCAGGCTGAGGTGACGTCCCTCATGGTCACACCCACAGCCTGAACATGTTGCCTTTGGAACAGAACTGAGGCTGTAAACGAAAGAGGAGGGGACAGTGGCTGTGGGGTAGGCGGCTCTGCGTGTCTGGCCCCGCGCTTTGGTGGGCAGAACGTTTCTCACGGACTGTGCCCTGCGGCAGGCCTCGTGGCCTAAAGTCTCTGCTTCCCCAGCTGTTGGCTCTGTAGTTCCGGGCAAGTTACTCAATGTCTCTGAGCTTTGGTTTGATTTTCTATAAAATGGGGGGAGGGAGGATGTCTATGCCTTTGGATATCAAATGGAATAGGATTTATATACATGCATCGCCCGTGCCTGGCACACAGGAAGCCCTCCCCGCACCGGTACCGCCAGCGAGTTCTCGGACCCGCTGGGACTGGCCTCGAGGTCCTCTGGGGGCAGGCCCCGGCTTTGACTGCTTGGTTCTCTTCGAGAGAGGACTTGCATGTTGGGTCTGTGGGACTAACAAAAACAAAACCCATCCAGACTCGGAGACACTAACTGAAAGCTGTCTTTCCCGCGCGGGGGAAGAGGTTTACTGTTGGGTTTGTAACGTAGAGGGAGCGAGTAGCTGTTCATGGCTTCCCCAGCCTGCGCAGGTGGGTGGGCGGCTACGGCCCATCGCTCTTCACCGAGCTGCAGCTGCGTCGTGGTTGCGGACGTGACAGGCCTCCTAGGTTCAGGGCAAAACTAGACAGTTGTCACCAAGAGCACCGCTAAGCCTGCCTGACCGTCCAGATCACTGCCTCTGTCACCTGTGCCGTCGATCAAGGACAGCCATCTCAGAGAGTATCTTGACCAATTCCAAAATTAAGGGTGAAAAATATAGAATCCAACCCACTAGATGAAAAGTGGTTTTTCTGTCTCCCCACTGTGCCCCATCCCCCGACACCCCGATCCCTGCTCTCCTCCAGGCCGGTGCAGACCGTGAAGCCTGGCCCAGCTAGGTGGCGGCCTGCGCCGAGCAGCCCCAGGGGCCAGCCTGTGGGTGGGCCAGGTCCTTGCGTCGTGAAGTCAGCCTCGGGCAGTCTCAGGTGGACGTCCCAGCCGCACTGCCAGCCTTGGAGATGAGTCAGGGAGGGGACAGGTGGAGACCCTCCACCATGATCTGGGGGCCTCCGCTCAACCAGGCTCCCCCATTTTGCAGCGCCACGACCCAGAGAACCCTCCAGACCCCATTAGCTAGTCTGTGAAAGGAGAATGATGTCCGCCCAGCCGGCGGGATCCAGTGTGGCCGAGGACTGAGAGCCGGAGAGAGTTCGGTGTTAAAACTGCCAGACCGGCTTGGAAAATGACCCGAGCATCTCTGAGATCCTTCAGTGTCTTTCATTGTTCCCAACGCCGCCCCGATGCCTACCCCCCCCCGCCCCCAACGAAGGCCCTCTCCCCTCCCCCCTGCTGTGCAGACTTCGCACAACCTTGGCCTCTGGTTGACGGGGCAGAGGCTCCAGGGTCAGTGGCTTCTTGCTTCCCTGTGCTCTGGAACCATCCTGCTAGGCCTCTGGACAGCATGTCCGCTGCTCTTTTTCTGGTAACATCTCCATGAATCACCGTGGGCCCCCATCTCTGTTTCAGGGCTCCAAAGTCCTGGCCAAGAAGGAGCTGGCCTACGTCCCGATCATTGGCTGGATGTGGTACTTCACGGAGATGGTCTTCTGCACGCGCAAGTGGGAGCAGGACCGCAAGACCGTCTCACAGAGCTTGCTGCACCTCCGGGATTACCCCGAGAAGTATTTTGTACGTCACACCCCGAGCAGCCACGCGCCCGGCCCCGAAGCAGTCCCGCGTGAGCAGCCGGGCGGGCCCCACACCCGTCCTGTGACCTGCCCGCCTGGCCGGCCGCACCGACCCACGCTACCCCGTCCGGCTCTTTGAACTAACGGGGGCAGAAACAGTCCTCAGAACACGCTTGTTGCACACGCACTCAGGATGCTCCTGTCACACTCACACTCAGAGGCTCTTGTCCTGCTCACACACACCCCGCTCACTCCTCTACGATCCTCCACGGTCAGCTCCTGTAGGAGGAGGCCCAGCCTCCAGGCCCCACCCCGAGGTGGGGGGCGGCCGTAGCTGCGGGGCCCAGGCCTGCTCTGGCCATAAGGGCTCCTGTGGGACCGCGTGTGACTGGGGTGGATGATGGACGGAGCGTGACCCAGGGCCGCGGCGGGGACCGAGGGCCGTGCGTGACCTTTGCGCTGTTCCTTCCAGTTCCTGATTCACTGTGAGGGCACTCGGTTCACGGAGAAGAAGCACCAGATCAGCATGCAGGTGGCCCAAGCCAAGGGGCTGCCCAGCCTCAAGTACCACCTGCTGCCTCGCACCAAAGGCTTCGCCATCACCGTGAGGAGTTTGAGAAATGTAGGTAAGGAAGATCCCGGTGTCCGCCGCCCCCCGCAGCGAGGAGCCCCAACCCCAGCACCTCGGGCAGCGCGTCCCCATGATGGTGGCCGGTAGCTAGACGGGGGTGGAGGATGGCTAGCCAGGATCCAGGCTGCTGCCTGCTCTCTGTCTCTGTCTCTGGCTCACACACTCTCCCCCGGGCACACCCCCCCCACCCAAGCACGCTGAGCAAACACTGCCCTCTACTGCTCAGCACCGGAACTGCAAGGCTGTGGTGACCTTGGGGAATCCCTGGGTCCCTCTTCACCGGGGCCCACCCCTGGGTTCAGCCTGACCCCACACCTCGTTAGCCCAGGGGTTTGGCGTCCTTTTGCTTTGTCTGGTATTTCTTGCCCATCTCTTGGCACCGGCTGCCTCCAGCTGACGAACTCTGTGACCTTACCATCTGCGCCGGCTGACCCCGAATCACCCTGGGAGAGAGTCAGAAAGCGGGCTCTTCCCTCTGGCCGCACCTGCTTTGCCCCTCCTCCTCTGACCCCGCGAGGCGAGGCCGGCAGGGCGGCGGGCCTTGGGTTGGAGGCAGCTCCGAGGTCACACGGGTGTCCCCATGTCTTCCCGCCCCCCCCCCCCCCACCCCGGGCCAGGCGCCACCTTGGCGGGAGTCCCGGGATGGTCAAGCAGCCTCTCTTTGAGCACGGTCGTCTGTCTTTGGGCCCCCAGGTCTCCTCTCCCTCTTGTGAGCCAAGGGATCGGAGTGGCGGGCGAGGGGTCTCCTGCGGCGCTGCCCCGCCGGGCGACCACGTGCAAATCCGCCTCCTCTGGGCGCCCGAGCCCGTGGCCGTGAAGCTGCTGGGTAGCAGGGCAGGTGCGCCGAGACACCCCCGCCCCGCCCTCCCGCCCGCGGTCCGCGAGCTGACCCGGCTGTCTCCTGCCCAGACATCACCCCGCTAGTCCTCCGCACCCCCGCACACCCCTCGCCGGGGCTTCGGCAATGAGGCCGCTCGCTCCCTCCGCTCGGCCTCCCAGCTGTCTGCCTGCGGAGCCCCGGATGCACCCTCTGGAGTCACCCCAAAGATAGAACCTGCCCGTCACTGAGCTCCCTGTGGTCCCAGCAACCCGGGTGGAGGTCGCCTGTCGCCTGTCCCTCCTCCAGCCGCTTGCATCCTGCACCGCCCAGCAGGTCCGAGCTGGCTCCCCACGCCGCGGGCTGCAGGACCCTGGGCGCACCACCTCGGTCGCTTGTAAGAGCTGCAGGGAGGGTTCAGTGAGAAAACGGACAGAGGACCCAGCCTGAGGCCTGGCCTGTAACGGTCAGATGTGGGCTGTGGGTCGGAGCCCCCACTGAGCCTGCTCGCCTCACCTGCGCGCCCTGCAGGGGGTGCCCAGCTACTGGGTCCGGCTTTTCCCGTTGGCTTCGGGCCCTGGCTGAGCTTGGCCCGAGGCTGCAGCAGTCCAGGCAGCAGGGTAGGCTGTGTCCCCCTGCCCCGAAATAAAGAGCTGCCCTCCAAGGGCACTTCGGATTCGCCCCCAACGCAAGCTCACCCCATAGGGCCTGGCGAAAGTGTACTGGCCAGATCTAATGAAGGAAACTGTTTATTTCCAGTATACAGAGGAGGAAGTTGGGGCTTGGAGAGAATTTAAGGAACTTGTTCCGAGTGGCTCGGCTAGGACACAGAGTCTGGGGCTCAGAGGCTGGGGCTCGGGCTCCCCTCCTCAAGGGCTTTGCAGGCAGGTGGATTTAGCGATGGGCTATTTTATCTCCCCTCTTGAGCTTGCCCCTCTGGCAAAGGAGGAAATCGTGCAAATCATCAGTTGCTAGGCGGTCGTCTGGGGACCCCTTGTGGCTGCGCCCCAACCCGTCCTTGATTGACCAAATAGGCCCTTTCCGTAGTGTACATCAGGCTCCTGTGTAAGAGCCAGTCTGGAGGGAGGCGTTGGAAACCCACTGAACCGCATCAGCTCCATGTCCCTTTCTTACTCTCAGACCTGTGACCCCATGGCCACCTGCATACAGCCTAAGTGCCTTTTCCTATAATGCCCACAGAACGTGGTGAACACCGAGGCTGCTCTCCAGCAGCCCCACTCTGTCCGTGGAGAGTGACGCCTCCCCCACCGAGAGACAGCCAGCCTCCAGTCCCAAGAGAGGAAGGGGCTGTCGTCTGGCTTGCCGGGGGTTGGGAGCCACCCCCCAGCATTCCTGCGAGCCAGCAAGGGAGACCCCGGCCCCTCCTCAGCTAGGACGAACGAGCTGGCAGTGGGCCTCCTGCAGACCCCACCAGAGCCAGGCAGCAGGTTGAAGATAATGGGTGGTGGTTTTCTGGCTGATTTTTGAATCTGGTTCTTCATATCCCCAACTAGACCAAGAGGACCCTGCTGTCACTCTCCCTCCCGCTCTGTGAATAGTAACCGCCCGTAGGCCGAGCTGTCCGTGAAGTATGGGGCTCACAATCTATTATCACGGAGGGCCAGGCCCCGGGGGACATGCAGACTCCTGCCGGCTCAGCCGCCGTGCAAGGAAGGGATCGTGTGTCCCCTTCTCCAGGGAGCCAGGCTCAGGGTGGCTGAGCGGCACGTCCAAGGGAGGGTCCCACAGGCACCAGGCTGACTTCCTAACTCGTGCTCTTCCCACTGTCCCGTCCTGTCATCCTGTGTCCACGCTGTACTTCTGTCCCCTCATGGTCATTCACACACTCCCACCCTCCACGCACTGGAGCCCGGGCCAGGCCCCGCGGCCCCGCGGTACACGCCGACGTAACTCGGGCCGCCAGGTCAGCTCACCGTTGGGCAGAGGCACTGACCTCACGTGTTCTGCTTTGCTTCTCAGCTCCGGTTCCGTGGACTGTGGTTCAAGTCCTTAAGATGTCTCCAGCGTCTTATTCTAATTTTGTAGCTATCTTACTTCTCTAGGGGGAGAAATTGCTTATAAAATGTTTATGCCACCATCCACTCAGACACATTCTCAGGTAGTAGGCTCTAGACTGGCCGGTCTCATGTCTGACTCTGTCTAAATGTCGGTACTTGTTGGAGAACTTCTAGACGGGACACTGCAGGGTTGCTTTAAGCTGTTCCGACCTCAGTAATAACTCTTTTCTCAGTTACTGAGTTACAGTGTTTTTCTGGTTACAAAAGGTGATGTGTGTTCAATGTAGGGCATTTGGACAGTATAGAAAAGCATGAAAAAGGACAGAACCCCGTCACCCCGCCGTCCTGAGATAGCCAGTTAGCACATCCCATTGTTGTTTTCCAATGTGTATCTGCGAAACAAAATTGGGTTCACACGCTATATACTGCTTTGTATTTGTTTTATTTTTTTATAGTTTCAGCTGTATATGACTGTACACTCAATTTCAGAAATAATGAAAATCCAACACTGTTGGGGGTCCTAAATGGGAAGAAATATCACGCCGATTTATATGTCAGGTAAGTTGGTTCCATTTCCTTTCCAAAACAGAGAGAGCCCATCAAAGTAATTAAATCACAAACGGCCTACAGCCCTCTTTCCAGGGAAGTCTGTTTAGTGTTTTCTTGTCTGTCATCTGTCATGAAGTGAACTTCACAGACTGTATTTATATTAGGAGCTCAAGACACACAGCGCTCATGTCAGTAATCAGGGAAGCCTCTAATTTCTGATTCCCTCAGACCAATTCATACTCATCACAGAGCTCAGGTTGGACAGACTGAAGACAGCATTTTATAGTTACTTTGAGACTGAGTATGAAGAGATGATTATACTGACCCCTCTTCTTGGAGGATGTGTCTACGATATACAGATGTACACAGACAAGAGCGTGTGTAATTTATAGGGAGGTCTAGGAACAAATGGAGAGCGTTTCAGCGCTATCTTACTTCTGTGTTACATCCCAAGCCATTACTGAAAAGACTTCCCATGGTATTAGACACACCCGTTCTCTTGGCCCGTTGCATCAGCTTACAGAACGGGCCTCACCCTGGGCTTCTGCAATGCCATCGAGACGAGTGGGAAGCGATCGAAAGATGCTGCCATCCGCCAAACGCAGCGGGGACTCGAGCATAAAACCCCGCGCGACGGGGCTGAGGGACGGTACTGGTTTCCTGTGCACTAGGTTGTCTTCCCAGAAGGCTAACAAAGATGATCTGACATGGCTGCTCTTGGGGAACCAGCCAAGTGTTCTAGAACATTCTGATTATTTTTTCAAAAGACTTCACAGATACTGAAGTGCAACACAGGACGATGTCAATTCAGGGGCTGGTCGTCACCATGGGGCTGGAGAGAGGTTTCGGTGGACTGACAGCCTGGATTAAACAGCCTTCTAGCTGGAGCGGACCCGAATTCCCCCTTTTGAATAGGAAAGAAGTGTCCTAATCATGCCTGTGTCCTAAAGCTGCGGTCGGCAGTTTGCCTTACTCTGCAGTTGAAGGCACTTGAGGGCAGGAAAACCAGCCTTCCCGAGGCAGGCCTTCTCCCAGAGGTAGAGGAGGCTTTGCCCCCTGAGCACTTAGACACCCGGCAGGAGCTCTACTCAGTGGCCAGCTGGGCCCCAGGTATTTGGGGGAGCCCGGAGCGTGGGAGATCTCGTACCCACAGGGCCGCCTCTCCGGTAACTTCTTCCCCAGAGCACACACAGGCATGGGGCGTGAAGAGCCAAAACCACAGCACGGGGGCCACGGAAGCCGGTGCCCTCACGGCCCGGAGGGAGGACTGTGCCGCTCCCCACGCTTCTCCTCGCAGTGCAGGTTCCCTTGCAAAGCGCTACAGGCTTTCTCGTGCTTTGCCTCAATGGCGTCTGGCACCAGTCTCCTCCCTGCTGGCTGTTCTCTGCTTTGCAGGCGGATCCCTCTAGAAGAAGTCCCAGAAGACGAGGACGAGTGTTCAGCCTGGCTCCACAAGCTCTACCAGGAGAAGGTCAGTGCAGTGAGGTTGGGGGTGGGCAGGCTCTGCGGGATCCAAGGACCTGTTTCGTGGGTGCACCATGGGGGCCTCTGGGAGCTGGTAGTGGCGACGAGCCTTTCTCCGTCCGTGTGAGACCCCACACTCCGGTTCGTTACTGCCCTGGGGCTGACACTCTGCGTGGCAAGGGGGGAAAAGAATAGAGCAAAATGGGTTTAAGGGGGCTTCATGGCAAGAGAGGAGGGTGCAGTGGACAGAACAGGAAGCGAGGCCCCTCACAGCCCGTGTCTATGTAGGAAAAGTAGCCTCTGGCTCTTGGGGTCTGGAGGGTTCTTTTCAGGAAACGTGTATGATCCCGATGGCTGCTGGGCCTACAAGGTGGCTGCCTGTAGGGTCTCAAAGGCCCCCCAACCCAGGCAAGACAGAAGGTCTCAAAACCGTCCACACTGGCAAGACGGAGGCTTGCAAGACTCCGCCTCGGCTGGGCTCAGTCCCCACCCCACCTTTCCTTCCTCCGAGCAGGGCCCTATCTCCACCGGCTCCTCTCCTCGGCGGCACGGGCAGGGGCAGGGGCAGAGGGGCTCACGTGCTTATGGCTCTCACTGCTTCGTCTCAGGAAGGAGAAAAGGTCAGTGTCCAGCTAGTGAGGAAGGCGTTTTATGACTGCATCTCTGCCCACAGAGACTTATTTCTGATTCATCCTATGTTTTGAGGCCAAACCGGCCTCGAATCGAGCACGTTGAGTGGGATGCAGATTTCCTGTTGCCGAATTCCATCGGTACGGACGAGGGGGTGTGCCTCTCCCCACTCCCCTAGAGAAGATCGTCACTAGAGCTCTACGGGCGTCTGCTCCAGTGGGAGAAGCATTTTAATCCTTCCTTTGAGAACGTGTCTTGGCCCCAGAGACTTCCAGATGACCCCCCATCGGACGAAGTAGAGACTTCTCAGAACTGTGCTCGGTTTGGGGGATCAAGATCCTGACACTCTCGCAGCAGGAAGTGGCTCCTGTGCTCCCAAGGAGGCGATTTTCCAATGGTTCCTGTAAAAGCCCATTCGAATAACTGGCCATCGGGGGGCCTTTTCCGGATGGATTGCAGGATAGGCAGGGACTGGCATCCAGGCTCCTCTTTCAACGAGTACACAGGGACCGCCCGTCTGTCACCGAGCGGGGACCATGGAGGTCCCTCAGCCTCACAGGTTCACCCCGTCGGTCTGAGGAGGCCTAGAAATGCGTATTCCTAGGAGGCCGCCTCTGACCCATGGCCTGCAGGCTTGGAAATGCACGGCAGCTGCTTTTAAACCAGGTTCCCAGTTAGGAAGCTTCTGTGCTGCTGCAGGCCTGGGCCTGGAGGAAACACGCAAACGATATATATTTTCTCTGGTTTCACGCACGAGGCGGCATTTTCTCTTGTGCTGTTCTCTGGTTTAATCGTCTGGGCGGCATACGACACGTCACACTATTAGCAAGCAGAAAATTGCACTAAGGCCTCAGAAAGGAAAGGCTGCATAAAGAAGCCCACGAACAAATCTGACAAACGCGGGCCTCAAACCTAGCAAAGCAAACCAAAGCAGGTTCTTCTCCGTGGGCCTGTTCTCTGCTGGGTTCAGGCGGGAGAGTGTGACCATCGTGTGACCTGAACCACTCGGGCGTTCAGTGAAGAGGCACTTCTTCCTGATAAAGTCTCTCCAGAGGTTTCCCTCTAAACTCTGTATGCACTAAGATGATAGGGTTCAGCTTGGAAGGGCTTCCCGAAACGACCATCTGGGGCAGAGCCCTTATGCTAGTGAGGGGGAAACTGAGGCCCAGAGAATGATGTGGTTTGCCCAGCTTGCAGCTAAAGCCAGGTGTGGGAGGACAGGCCCTGTCTCGCTTCTGAGGGCTGTGTCTGTGAGCAGACCCGGGAGGCTGACCTTTAACCCGGAGGGACCACCCCGGAGCAGCTCCCGGGACGGGGCAGCGGTGCCTCCCAGAGGAACTGTGGATAGACGGGAAGAAACTCCAGCATCCTGTCGTTCCTGGGGCAGCCCTGTCCCCTCAGGAGCCTCGATGGGTCTGGGGCTTTACGTACCGGAAATCCCAGGGCCCCACTGTGCTTGCCAAAGTGGAGTTCTGGGTAGGGCGGCGTCTTTCAGACACATGGCGTGGGAAGACAGTTCTGCCGACGTTGAGCTGGGGACTTCAAGGCACCGATTCCCCGGTGTTGCTTCCACGGACAAGTGTCAGCAAAATGCAGGAGGGGTGCTGGGCGCCCCAACAGGGACATAGCAACGTTTCATTCTGTTCAGACAGGGACATAAAAAGAGATCCACTATCGACCATGGCCATTTTGACAGTCTCAGACAGGAAGGGCATCAGCTCCGACAACCGGGCCAACGTTGAAGTAGAACAAACATAGCGTCTGGAAAAGGCACAACGTTCATGACTTGTCGGCACCCGGGACGGCTGCTGGCTGTTGGCGTGGGAAACCGTCCATGTCCTCGTGTGATCCCTTGGGACAACGGCGGTGCCCCCGTCACTTTTTCCCAGAGCCATCACGGTTACCCCATCGCGTGGTTTGAACCAAGTCTGAATTTCATCCCCGATTCAAGTTACGTACTTCCCCTCCGGTGGGCAGTCTGAAGTCTGCCGAAGGGATGGGGAATTCGCCATTACCCACGGAAAACCTGGTGAAGGAAGCAGTGGCCAGGCTGTCTTGTGGGTGTGTGGGGCCCACGGGGGCCACGGCTGGGCGCTGCTCTGTTGGGGGTGCCGCAGCCAGCAGGACATTCTTCAAGCACAAGAACGAAGGGTTTTCCAAGCTCGCGATGGCTCCCGCACAATACCGAGGGCATTTCCTTCTCACCACTCCAGAGGCCAGACGATCAGGGGCCTGAAGGGGGGCCCCCACCAGGGCTGCTGTGGTGGACGGGGCAAGGGGGCTCCCTGAAGTCCCTGTGACAAGGGCACGACCCCCAATCATGAGGGCTCCGTGCTCGCGAGAGGCCCCGCCTCCGAGCCCAGCCCACGGGAGATTAGGCTTCTGCATGGAGAATCCGGGAGTCCAAAGCGTCCCTGTCATCGAGTTATCGGGCTCCTGTGGCCCCAGCCTGGGATGAGAAAAATCACCCCGGTTCATGGCAGGGAGGTAAAAACGGGAGGCCTCGACAGAGTTCGGGCCCTCGCTCTGGGCCTCGGACAAGTCATTGTCGCTTCCCCTGAGGTTGTCTGCTTCGGCCACAGGCTCTGGGATTCATTTTAATAATGACCCTCAGTGGAGAAAAACACGTCTTTCTCAGTTCCTGCTGACCGGGGAAGGGGGAAGTGTGGTGCATTTTCGAGATCGCTCTCGGGTGTTAAAGGAAGTTTGGCACCTCGGGTGTAAGTTCCAGGTAGACAGAAGCTCCTTTTCCAGGAAACTCAACTGTGGGGACCGCCGGGACATCAGCAGGCTCCGACGGGGGCCCCGCGTGACCCGGAGACGGGTCTTGCTCCGCACGCACGCCGCCAGCCCCCAGGATGCTGTCAGGATATTTCAGTCCGTTGCTGTTATTTAGAAGCGGGCAGACTCCCCGTGGCTGCCAGTCGCTGGCCCTCGTGTCCACACGGTGCCCGGGGACGGGTCCCTCTGCCCCCGTTGCCTGTCACCTGGCCCCGCAGTGTCCGTCTCTCCCACGGCCGCCAAGCAGTGCCTGGGGTCTCCCGAGAGCAGCTGGACGGTGCTCAGTACATAGTCCCAGCCTTGGGGGTCCCTGGTGCACGCCGTGCCCGCCCGAGACCCCCGCAGGCTCGTCGGTCTCACACACACACACACACACACACACACTTGGGGACCGATGGTGCCCTCATCCGTGGGCTTAGCTGCGGCCACGGGTGGTCCAGGTGTCAGGTCACGGGCAGCCTCGGGGCGCCGAGACCCCTCCCCTCACTCCTCCATCGCATCATTGGGAAGGGGGCCTCGTTCACACGCCCTCGGTCACGGTATTTTGTTAGCTCCGCCGTGTCCGTGCTCGGCTCTTGCCGCACCTCATCGAGGAATGAAACCTCGCACGTGGTCATCGCAGGCGCGGGTGTCCCCGGAGCCCACCGCCAAGGGGGCTCCTGTATTCCGCCTCAGGTCGGGCAGCAGAGGAGACGGGACGGGGGTCTCAGCACTACTGCACAGAGCCACTGGGCAGGCCGTGCTGTCGTGGCTTAGGTGCAAGAGGTGAGCCCGTGGCTCTGCCTGAGGCTCCGGGTTCTAGCGTGTTCTGTGGGCGTTCACTGAAGGCAGACTCCGTGTCTCCGTTCGTTCTCCACTGGCTGTTGCGGGCAACAGGCAGTACTGCATCTGGGCCACCAGAGCTGGGCCTCAGAGGCCGGCCACCCAACTGGAGGCAGGGGAGCACCGAGCAGCAGACCAGGATGGAACTGGGCTGGCCTGGCACCGAAGCTCAAGCTGCCACGCCAGGGCTAGTGACAGGGCCGTGTCACTGTGGGGAGGGGACTGCCAAGTTCGGTATTGGGAAGGCTCATCAGGCGCCTGTGATGGAGCCCCTGGTTCTGCTCAGCTCACATGGCCTCCCCCCGCCCCGGTGCCTCGGGAAGGGCCTGCACGAACGCGGGGTCATGCGTGAGCAAAGTGCCTCAGGGTGGCCTCTCTGTCCGCAGGATGCCTTCCAGGAGGAGTACTACAGGACGGGCACCTTCCCGGAGACAGCCATGGTGCCCCCCCGGCGGCCCTGGACGCTCGTCAACTGGTTGTTCTGGGCCTCCCTCCTGCTCTACCCTTTCTTCCGGTTTCTCATCAACATGATCAGCAGCGGGTCTTCCCTCACCCTGGCCAGCTTCGTCCTCGTCTTCTTTGTGGGTGCGTAAAGAGCAGGAGACCCGCGCCAGCCATGCTGCCGAAAGGAGCATCTGATGGGGGGGGGGGGTTACAGCTGGAGGCAGAACGGGGGTGGGTAAACTCACCCTAGCTGTCTCAGCCCCTCAGAACAGGAGGGACAGCCTGCAGATGCACCGGGAAAACTAGCTTGCAGGCCTCACGGTCAAACACACGCAGAGCCCCTCCCCGAACGCGAGCTCTGCGGACAGCACTGCTCACAGTCCTCATTCCTTCCTCCTCCCCAGGAAAACCTTCCTGGAGCCCAGCAGCAACGGGCAAAGGGCCCTGGCCATTCAGAGCAGGTGCCGGCCCCTCTGGGGAAGAGCGTGTGCTTCTAGAAGTTGGCTGCCACACGCAACAACATCAAATAGAGCGACCTGGGAGCACTTTTGCGTGAACCCATACTGGCTTCATTGGCCAGGGGTCTCAGACTGCTCTGATTTCTTCATGGCCCCAGGGTTCCCTGCACGCTGTCGCTGGTCTTTGAGGTGCGGCAGCCAGAGGCAAACGTGGTAGGACCCCCTGGGAGAAGCAGCCCATTCCACTGCCAGCCCCGCTGGAATGGCCCCATCTCAGCCATGTACGCCTGAAGAATGTGTGATACGTGCTTGGTGCGGGGCTCCTCAGGGGGCTCAGATGTACTCCCTGCACTGAAGGAGCTCACCAAGTCTGCCGTCTCTGACTGCAGCATGTGACCGTGGCCCTGCTGTCCAGCTTCGCTGGGCACTCAGGACTCAGGAGGGTCTTTCGTGCTCTGTGTTTGGGCTGATCGCACCTGAAGGCAGGGGGTCTTTCCCCATTCACTGCTCTGATTCTTATCCCGAGAGCAGAGCCGAGCACTAAGGAGACATCCGGGCTCTTGCGCTCTCCATGCTCCTGGTCAGTTACTCAGCTTCACTGCAGGGTGTTTTGTAAGTTCCTGCCCTGCATTCGCAAAAGAATCCTTTGTCTTGGAGGCCATCATGGCAGAGGAATTCAGTAAGCTTTGATGCCCTGGAGGCTTAGCATCCTTGATGTGTGGAGAGATTAACCCACTAGCAGAACAGCCTCACTCTGTTTTAATGTCACTTAGTCCGACACCCGTGCTCCAGAACTACAGTGGGATCATGCAGGGCCCCAAATTAGCCGGCAAGATCTCGGCTGCTGCTTGGGGTCTGCAGACAGCTGGCATCTCAGCATTCTTCCCGCAGATCACTCTGGGGTCCCCCGTGGGCTCCTCCTAACCTCTGTGCTTCCCATTTCTTCCCATTTCCGCAGCTTCTATGGGGGTTCGATGGATGATTGGTGTGACCGAAATCGACAAGGGCTCTGCCTACGGCAACATCGACAGCAAGCAGAAACGGAGCGACTGACCCCAGACACGTTAGCGCCCGGAGGGGCCCTTGGGGACTGGTGGATGCTGCCAGCCATCCTTAGTGGGACCTGGGGACGAAGCGGGGTGAGCCCCTGCTGGGAAGGCAGGGCGTTTTGTCTCAATGCCAGATGGGGAGGAAGATGTTCTTAAATCTTTTGTCCCCCCATAATGCTTTAGTGGGTTTTGATTTTCTTTTCGTGTGAGCGTGTGTGTGTGTGTGTGTGTGTGTGTGTGTGTGTGTGTGAGTGTACATGAGTGAGTGTAAGGGAGAGGATACATATAAGTGAGAATGGTGTGCGGCTGAGTGTGAGCCTTATTCTATCATCATTCAGAGGGGATGTGAGGCACAGGGGAGGGCAGGGACTGGGAACGGAGGGATCTCCTTCATTCTTCGGTGCTGAGTTTTCTGTACTGGATTGCAAAAGAGTAAAAGGCACTTTAGGTAAGATCACTAAATTATGCCTCCAAAAAACCATTAAAGTGTTTGGCTCCCTGTGCTATGTGTTTCCACAGACTGCTCTGTGCCCACACTCCATGCTCTGCCGTGGTTCTGGGGTTCCAGATGGCCATGACCCAACAGCACTGCCTGGGGGGTAGCGGGACGGACTCAGCACGCAGGGGGCAGCTGGAGGGGCCCTCCTGGCCGCCGACACAGGTGCAGGCACCGGGCGGGGAGGCGGTTAAAGGGGACGGCCGGTGCTGGGGGACGAGCTCAGACATCTGGGGGACACAGTGAGAGGCCATAAGGCAGCCCTGGGTTTTCCGATCTGCCTTCAACGGAGTCTCTCTGGCCCGATTCTGAAGAAGCTGAGCGGAAAAACAGAGCAAGGGCCTCTGGCAGCCATTTGAGAAATGACTTCACGTGCACAGCTCATCTCAATCAGCAGGCAGAAACCAGTCCAGGAGCACTTTTTGAAAACACCGTGCAGGAGCCAAGGGTCGACTGCAGCAAACACCGGGGTACGTGGCTCCCCTGGGCCTCTGCTTTTCTTACGGAAGCCCAGACTCTCACACCACGAGGGAGGGCTGCCCCTTGACATGCCAGGCGTTCTCTGGAGTCACAGCCACACGCACGACCTCCGTGAACTGCTGCCGGTCCTCAGAGGCCACATGCACAACGTGCAGGACCAGCGGTGACATCTCTGGCGAAGAGCCTTTAGCCATGGGACACTGTCCTCCTAGGCCACGCGCTGATGGTGCTCACAAAGGTGGGGATTTCGGAGCACAAGGTAAGCAGAAGGCTCTGCCCTTGCACAGCCGCACACGGCTGGAAGAGAGCTCTCGCTTGCTGCGCTCACAGAAGAAGGGAGAGACGGTTCCACCCAAAAGGTGGGCATAGTCTATTCCAAATCCTGTCGTTCAAGGTTTACTCCTTTACTCACCAAGTGTTTACCAAGCACAACGGAACTCGGTGAGCCAAGGAGTTAGGAGAGCGCCCAAGAGAAGCACCCTCGTTGTCAGGAGCTGCAGAAACAGAGAGAGAAATGGATTCGGGCTGAGATTCTCCCTTCAGAAGGGAGTTCCCGTGAGGCCAGAGCCGAGCTGACATTTGCAAGCCCCTCGAGAGCAGGGTGATGAGCCCCTGCATTTGCTCGCCGTGCGTCAGGCTGTGGGCGCAGCTCAGATGTCTGTATTCACGTCCCCGCGTCCCCACCGGCACCCGGCGGTGGGCGCCGCTCTACGCTGGGACTCCTCGCTCCACAGCAGAGCTGCGTAAGGCGGTCAGGGATCCGTCCTGCCCACAGCTGTGTGACCCCCTCCTGGCACTCGACCTTGGGTGAGCCATCCTACCTCGAGTTCCAGTTTCCCCATAAGTGAGGGAGACATACCTGCCTCCTGGGTTGTTTGAAGGGTGAAAACGAGGCCATATATGTAAGCACACGTTAAGAATCCGAAAGCACTGGGGCGTCTGGGTGGCTCAGTGGGTTAGAGCCTCTGCTTTCGGCTCAGGTCATGGTCCCAGGGTCCTGGGATCGAGCCCCGCATTGGGCTCTCTGCTCAGTGGGGAGCCTGCTTCCTCCTCTCTCTCTGCCTGCCTCTCTGTCTACTTGTGATCTCTGTCTGTCACATAAATAAATAAAATCTTAAAAAAAAAAAAAAAAAAAAATCCAAAAGCACTAAGGGAGGAGAGATTAGAAAGCTGCCTCCATGCTTCTACTTTGCAAAATGCTCAGAAACGACCTTGTGGTGTCCAAAACATGTCCTTCTTCTGTCCTCGCCCCACGAATGGACTGAGTGAGTGCTAGTAACATATACTGCCTTCGCCCTAGAACAGAACACGCGAGCAGAGGCAGGCCGCTGACCGGCGCTGTGGGGCCGGGTCCGAGGAAGGCCGGCAAAGTACTGCCCTGGGAAAGAACTCCTCTGCACTCCTTTTCACCCGGGCCTCGGGCAGCAGGAGAATGTGCTAGTCTGGGGACAGATCCGGTCATCTTCTCAGCTACTTGGCCTTCCCACGAAGAAGCCTTTTGTTAGGAGTCATGGGGAGCTGGCTTTCCTTCTGCCCTGCTGCTCTAGTGGCAGAGAGCATGGTGCCCCAGAATGTCTCAGCCCTGGATCCCCGAACGTGGGCGCAGGTCGCAGAGAGTTAAAACCCCACGGAGGTTAAGCCACCTGTAGTGAGTGCTAGTCCCTAGCGGTGCGTCATGGACGGAGAGCTTCGTGTCCTCACACTGTCATCTCATGGTAGCTTGGGGCAGCCCTGGTCAGAGCCCGCTCTGAGCTCCAACGTAGCAGGGAAAAGTAGTTTTCCTGCACTCTGGACAGCGATGGCCACTCTCCAGACTTCCTTGCAGCTTTGATACAGGATGTCTGAGGCACTTCCAGGAAACCAAACCCCCAGCGTGACATCTTCACTAAAAACACCGGGCATCTAAAATGCAGCTGGCAGCTGGGGAAGTAGACCGATTCGGTGACTGCTGAGCGCGCAGGAGTGACCCCGGAGGACCAACTAACGCGCTCTGTCAGTTGGTCTCACATGTTGCCGACTTTTTTCCCGAGAGAACACCACCTTTCTCCTGTGATCGCACAGTAGGACTGCAGTTATCTCTCCACTGCTCTGTTCTCTAAATAAACGCATGCAAAAGTCTGTACAAGTAGCTGCTGGCGTTTAAAAGTTAAACAATCCATCTTTTTCTAACAGACCTGTAAGTGGACCTGATCAACAGTGATTCAGATGTAAAATCCAACCATAATCAGCCGGGAAGGGTGACGAAGGAAGGGACAGCGTGCCCCTCATCAGAAGGGACCCTGTCGGCTTCTGGGTTCCCTCCTGGTGGAGCCAAACTGTGGTCTGGCTGGCCCTGTGCAGGACAGACTGGGCTTGACAGAGGCTTTAGAACTTACTCGTAAACACCGACCAACATGAAAATACTGCAGGGTACCTGTTCTCTGCTCAACAAGGCTGCATCCAGCTTGCCCCAGAGCACTGGGCAGACCGTCCACGTATCTGCTGGGCTCAAGCGTGAAGAACAAATAGCCCAGGGCCCGCCGGTTTCCCAAGCCAGCACGGGCGGAGTATTGGTGCCGCGTGAGCGTGGCTTGTGTCGGAAAGACCACGGGGCCCGGGACCATGTCTGCGGCCCATGTCTGCGGCCGGCTGTGGCAGGCTGGGCAGGGTGAGTCTCGGCTCACGGGCCCGCAAGCCGCCCCAGTAGGCGGCCGTGCCTCCCCCTTCAGCAAGCATGTCTTGGCCTTCGCTGAACCAGGGCTGACACTGCTCGTGGAGAATGACGTGAGGAGTCCAGTGCGACACTGACAGGCGCTGCCCACGTCTGACAGCCCAGCACCGGCGGGTTCAAAGTCCTAACTCTCGTTCTCATAAATGCTCTTCCCCTGAACGACACGGTTCAAAAGTCTCCAGCTGGAACGAGACACGGGGGCCGCCTGGGCGGGGGAAGGATGCCGAGGTTGGGCGGCGAGAGCGGGGAGCGGGCTCTTCCCCGTGGGCTCAGCGCCGTGACCCGAGAGCGGGCTCTTCCCCGTGGGCTCAGCGCCGTGACAGGAGGCCGCCCTTTCTCTCCGCCTGTGCGACACGGTCGGCGGCTGCTGCCTTTGTGAAACGGTGAGACGGGTCGGCGGCTCTCCGGACAAGGGAGTCCGCCTTGACACGACGGCCTGCGGAACAGCCCCTTCCCCCGGCGTCAAGACTCACAGTCGTGTGCGGCCTTTGCCAGGGAGTCCCTCGGGAACGCCGGCTGCGGAAGGTCCCTCATGTGCGGACTCTTTCCCGGCCGCAGAGAGATCTGGTGGCTGTGCAGATACCCAGCTGGCCGCGTCGGAGTCAGGTGATTTCCTAAAACTGTCTTCAGAGATTTCATCAGAAAACGTTTTTAATACAAATTTTTTTTTTTTTTTTTTTTGGCCAGGATGAATGAGACTCAACTCACTTCCCTGATCAACATGGTAGACCCAAGGGCAAGCCCCTGTTCAGGGCCAGCCCCTCTGTCCTCCGAGAGGCACCGGGGGGAAGGCTGGGTTGGCCCCGAGCCGGACCTGTCACCCGGGCACGAACGAGTATCCCGATCTCTAACGCGCTCCCACAGCCCTGCCTCCAGAATTCCCACAACATACACGAAAGTAACCCCTTCCGATGTGTCAAGGCTCACGGTCCTCACACAGAGGCGCTGCGGACTCAAGGGGATGGGGGAGGACCAAGCACTTACTCCATTTCCCCCGACCATGACATGCTAAACCACTCGCAGCCGCTGTCTCTGACAGGTACTGCATCAGCGAAGAGTATCAGAAACTTCTTCTCTGTGGTCAGCGTGTCTCCTCCTCTGACTGGCGTGGCCACAGGGCAAGGCTGGGCACCGGGCACCGGGGGAGGCTGGTGGGGGGTACCGAGCACCAACTCGGCTACTTTAATAACTGGGCTGCCCCTGTCTTCTCTTGATACCCTTTCCTAAAGTACAAATAAGACCCTTTCTTAAGTGCAATGAAGCATTGAACATTGGCAGCTGGTCAGAACGTTGTACGCGGTCAGTACGTCCACGTTCCAGAGTTAGCCGTGACAAAAGCAAAGCTTTTCTCCAGGGAAGGATAAGCAGTTCCAAGCCAGGCGGTCCGCAGCCCTGCAGATCCAAACCAGGCGGTCCGCAGCCCTGCAGAGCTTGTCCTGTTGTAATAGGAAGGTTCTGAATTGTTTGAAAAGCATTTATTAAGCACCCTAGATCTTTTCAGTATCTAGAAAAATTTCCGAGGCCTATGTGAGTAAAGTGTTCCACTGAGGAAGACTCATATAATTTTTACCTTTTTTTTTTTTTTTAAACAAAAGCATAGTCTTGACTTACATGTTGAAGGAACTAGGTATTTTTGAAATTTCTGGCATCTCTGTTCAGTTGAATTTTAAGGGGAAAAGCAGTAAAAATACACAGTTAGGATTCCTGAGTAATAATCCCTTTGAATTTGAAAAGTAAATTAAACGACACCAATTGCACTCTTTCTTAAAGTCTGTAGTCTTTAGCCAGATTGTTCCCAAACATTTCAGGGAATTAGGAAAAGTCACCAGTAGAGTTTCAGAGTGCCATTCCATCTCTGTGTCTGCAAGTGAGGAGGAAGGAAAGCGGTGGAGAAGACTGACATGGTTGATGAACTAGCACAGGGTGGCACAGACTTTTAAAGTCTCTACAAAATCACATCACAAAACTGCAGAACCCCATTCCCTGCCAGAATGGGCCAGCGTCAACAGCATCAATAATGCACTAGCTAAGCACGTCTGAGGCAAAAAGGCAAAGGCTCCATAAGCCGCCTGTGGATGACCGGGGCAGTTGGGGTTGGGGCAGCAACTCACATTTTTTTTGTCTTGTTCACAGCTGAAATTAGGGAATGAGTTACTTGAAGTGCACAGTGAACCCTATCGAGCTCATACACAAAAGTTAAGTAAAAATAGACGATGAATCTAAATGTAAGAGCTGATAAGGAAACCCAGTGTAAATCTTCATGACCTTGGGTCTGGTAATGACTTCTTAGATATGATCTCAAAAGCATATGCGGTAAAGAAAAAGTTAATAAGCAAGACTTCAAAATTAAAAACTTTCTGTGCTTCGAGAGATACCCTTAAGAAAGTGAAAGGACAAAACACAGACTGAGAGACAAAACTGCTGTAGCTCGTATCTCTGGTAAAGGACTTGTACCCAAAACATATAAAAGTCTCTCATAATTCAATAAGAAGACAAATAACCCAATTAAAAGATGAGTAACAGACTGGAACAGACATCTCACCAAAAAAAGAATGGCCAACACACAAAAGATACGTTGCTAACCATCACGTGAAAGGCAGACCAGAACCACAGAGAACTACCGTTACCCACAGGGTGGCCATCATCAAAAAGGCAGAAGTACGTCCCGGAAGCGACCACCCAAGGGTAAGAGCCCTCACATGGCGCTGCTGGGAATGCAGGACTGCGCAGCCACTGGAAACCATTTGGCAGGTTCTTAAAATACTGAACGTGGATTTGCCCTGTGACCCAGAAGCCCCACTCCCGAGAGAGACGAAATGTCTGTCTGCAGGCCTTGCGTAAGAATGATCAGAGCAGCACAATTCATCAGAAACAAAAACAGAACTAGGAAATGAAGAAATAAAATACGTAGCATCTCTGCACGCCGGCACGGCGGGCAACACAAAAGAATCAATAAGGACACGTGCTCCTAGGCGGACAGACCTCAGAAGCACCGCGCGGCGTGAAAGATGCCGGAGAGCAGAGACCACATACGGTAAAATTCTACTTAGATGAAATGTGCAGAACAGCCGAATCTAGAGAGACAGATGTGGCTCAGGGGTTGCCTGAGGCCAGGGGCAGGGGTGGGGACTGACTGCAGATGAAAACGGGGCTTCCCTCTGGCGGGATGCTCTCAGGCAGACCGGAAAGCACCGCTGCACAGCTACGCGGACAATCACTGAACTGCACGTGTCCAAGACCATGCGCATCACACCTCGAAAAGCTGCTGGAAAGGACAGAGACCTTAACCATATTCTCAGCGTCTACACAATTCTTCACCTCTTGGAGAGGATCTAGTGTCCCGGAGGGAGAGGGTGAGCGTGTCGTGCCCAAGAGATTCCTTGCCTTGAAGTGGCTGCTAGGGGTCAGGAGTGAGGCTGGGAGCTTCTCAGAAGAGGTTAGGAAGCTGTAAGGTCACTTTTTAAGAAATGTAATTGTGAAAAGATGAAGAAACCATCAATGGCATGTACTTCGGGCTATTTTGGGAAACTGCTGAAATGCTGACATTCTGAAAAAGATGCTTTCTTGTCAAGATGTCATTCAGCAGCACTTGACACTGACCGTGCACTGACACATCTTGGTTTAAAGGTCCAGAGCCTTCAATGCACGGTAACAAGGCCTTCACTCTCCTTGGACCTCCAGTGTCTGGGGATCGTAAGAGAATCTAAAGGGGCCTCTGGCATCCACGGTGGCATTTCCTTTAGCCCTTCGGCTTCTCAGTGAGGAGACCCCGGACCCTGCAGGGCTCCCAACCAGGGACCCAGGGCTCACCTCTAGCACATCCGGTCGCATCCCCCTCTATACAGGAACACGTGAAGGAAAGGGACAGACCTCGGTCTCAGATAACGTGTTGGCTCTGAAGCTGATAACCAGTAAAAGACAATATAACTGAGCTTTCCTAAAATAAACCATTTATTGAAAAAAGAACCTTTTTCTTAAATTTCATTAATCAGCCTTTGCATAACAAACCTGTGGCTTGCCAACAACAAAAAGGTAAGGTTTCACAGTCAGTGCACTCGACAAACAAGAGTTTAACAACAAGGCCCGGGACACCTGATAATACTACAGCTACTTTTGAACCCAGGAAAGTCAAAATCCTACGCTGATGTCACGATTCTCGGGTCCCACAAGAAGCAGGTGACGGGGCGATGGTCCGTGTACAGTAGTCATGGCACTTAGCATGCAGCGTCTTTACCTCGCGGACACCGTCACTCGGAAGGGCCCCGGGCCACGTCAAACAAACAGGAGCAGCAGGAGAAGTGACGCTTGTCACCTGTGCAGTCTTCAGTCTTGGAAGGTTAAAAAGGCTTATACTGCTTTTCAGCACAGTCTTTATGTAAATATTACATACAGTAGTGATTACGAGAATTCTCCGAGCACACACTACCAGGCTGCAGACCGATTAGCTTCATTCTTCATCTGTGCAGACCTGCGAGAGAGGCAGGAGAGAGCTGAAGCCAATTCGTGGCAGGCCTGTGGCTCATAGGCAAGCCGTTGCCGCCGCCGCGAGGACCCCGGCTCGGAGCCGGCAGGGACAGGAGGCTCCACTCGTGCACCCTGGGACATCTGCCAACCGGCCCCTGAGAGCACTTTGCAGAATGCATCTGTACACTACCGGCCGACACAAACTGTCTCGACAAAGAAATGAGTGTGTTTTTAACCACTAATCCCTAATATCTACGAAGCAAGTCCGGTCACTTGTCCCTTAACTGCACTCGCCCCGCTTTCCTGCACCTCCCCCGCTCCGGCAGGGGCTCCCCAGCAGCGCCCTTCCAGCGCGGCGTGCCCCAGAGCTCCATGCTCAGCACGTTTCTCCTGGAAGTTCTCTCCCGGCAATGATCCATCTCCTGGATCCGCATCTGAGCCCCGCCCGGTCCCAGGTGGGAGCCTACGTCACCTACACATGTGTCTGGAATCCCGCCCGAAGCAGACGTTCCAAACACACCTCAACCGTTATGTACCGAAGAGGACACCCCCGCCTCCCTGACGCGGCCATCGGCCAGCTGCCTCTGCGCCCTGCCGGGCTGCCAGGCTCTCAGTGGGAACCCAAGCGGGGGCCTGGGAGTCGTCCTAGACCCCTCCCCTCACTCGCCTTTCTCATCGCACCAGCTCTTCAGTCCGTGGCCACTGCAGCCCCTAGAGATCACGGATAACTCGCCCCTGACCTCCCCTGCCCAGCCCACGAGCTGTATCTGCGCCTTTCTGACGACTCTGCCTCTAAAACCCCAGTGAACCGTGCCAAGCTTCTCATCGCAGTACAACTCCTTCACGGGCTCCCGCTCCCTTCCGCAGCCTTTGACCATTTTCCGCGTCCTGTGATCCGGCTCTACACAGTCCAACTTTTTCACCCTCATTAGCCTGCCGTACCCACACCTCCCTGCCTGGCCCCCCCCCCACACCCTCTCGAGCAGCTCAGACACCTCATCCAGAGCAAGCCCCAACGGCTGAGACTGCCTGGCTGGATGAGATCGCTCTTCTCAGTGGCGCGACAGCGCGGGGTATATGCCCTCAGCCCAGCTCGGAGCACAGCACTTCGTCACTACTAAGCCCTGGGCTTCCAGGAGCAGAAACTGTGGCTTTCACCCAGTCCCATTCCCAATTCCACGGGACGGTCCCATGGGTACCATAAACACACCAGACGGATCAAACAGAGAACCTCAATGAACATTTTCTGGAAAAAAAAGATACACAAAATTCCCTGGCATAATACATTTAGCTCTTCTCCATTTCAGATATACATACAGATATTTATATCTAAGTTTCCACATGGCCTTTGGTGCCAGATACAAACAGAACTCAAACATTCGAACATGAAAAAGGTACAGGGATCTGCCCAACCTTGACGAAGGAGTGGTCGAGGAGCTGGCTGGCCGTCCACCTCATCCGGGGCTCACTCTCAAGGCAGTGGGAGAGGAAGTCCTTTCCCTCCGGGCTTAATCTTTCAGGGATCGGTGGCTTGTGCCCCATTCCCACTTTATACATAATCTGAAAGTTGTGTTCATATTCATGCCAAGGCCTCTAAAAAAAGAGGGGAGGGGGAAGCAGGTTTAGTATTACACGGCTATCAAAAAACGAAACTGCCCCATCTTTTCGGGCATCGCAGTGTTAATAAATACCCAGAGGCCAGCACGCTTTTACTTAGAGGGCCAGTTCACAAGTATTTTAAGCTTGCAGGCCCCACGACCTCTGTCACAGCGCCTCAGTTCTCCCACTGCGGCCTGACTGACACCATAGAAGATACTGAAGGAATGGGTGTGAGTGAGCGCCAGTAAAACCTTATTTACAAAGCCAGCTTCATCAGAAGATACATTTTTAGAATTTTCAGATACGCAAACACACACAACAGTCTCGCTGCCCTGAGCAGCCTCGAGCTCCATCCAACCATCCTTCCTTCCCTCTCCCAGGGCCGCTGGCAGCAGCTGGTCCTCCTGCCTCCCCCTGCCCTGCCCAGAACGTCACATGCGTGGAGTCACACTTCATGTGTGTGGGGCTTCAGAGGAGCCACTGTTGCCGGCGGTGTGCCTTTACCGCATTTTAACGGAGCTCCCCTACGTCGTCCTCTGGCTGGACAGCTCACCTCATCGCCGCAGAAGCCCCATCGCCCAGATCAACGGTCTGCCCATCCGTGCACTCACGGAGGGACAGCTCAGCTGCCTCCAAGTCTGGCAACCTTGAGGGACACTGCAGTCGCGTGCTAGTGTTTTTGGGGACAGAAGCTTCTAGTCTCCCATGTCTGTCTGTAGCTCCTCGCTTCTCCACATTTTCACTTGAGCTCCCAACTTTTTTTACTCACTCGCCTAAAAGTTCTCTAAGTCATTAATCTCACAAATATTTGGTTCCTAGTTTGTCACTTGTCTTCACGTTACTCTATTGACAGGTCACATCTTTCATATTTAGTCTCGTTCTCTAATTAGCAGAACGTGTGTCCATGGTATGCTTGTAATAGCTAATAAAACCACAATCACAGCTCTGTTCACGTGAAGTGCCCTCCGTGGTTCCTCCTCCAAGTGAGCTCTGCTTACCTTGCCGGTCACCATCTCTATGACGACACACCCCAGACTCCAGATGTCTGCAGCACGCCCATGGCCTTCTCCTTTTGCTCGAGTGATGACCTCAGGAGCCATGTATGCTTTAAAAGTCACAGACACGGTGAGAGGAACGGGTTATAAACACAGCACCCCACAGTCATAGAGCCAAGCCAGAAATTCATACTGTGTGATACTCCACATAAATGAAGCAACGGCTTTGTTGCAGGGAACAGAAAGGACCTTCTCTAGGTTACATAAAAGGAAACATTGAAACTAACAGACATTTTTCAAATCAATTTTCTGAATGGACATTTTAGGGACTGAATTATTATCTAAAGGACAATTTTTTGAATGGCAAATCTTCAGATAAACTGTATTCACAATATAAGAAATTTAATGTGCAAAAGAAGATGTAAAATTCTACGACACTGAACAATCAAAACAAATCATCTCCACATGGACGTGTCCCTTTTTAAAGGCATAATAAAGCAGACTGGCGGGGGCCTGCCAGGCATGGGCAGGGCTGCACAGGCAGCACGGTCCCATGTGCTAAGACACTCAGTGACTTCTGGGTGTGCCTACCCACTGCTTTTCCTTTAAAAGTGCCAACAATGCTCTGACTTCCTGCCTCCTCCAGAGAAACACGAATTGTCACAAGTGTTGGACAATGAAAGGGTTAGGTTCTTAAAAAAAAACAAGTCATACTGTTGTATTTAACATACGGCTGTGTTTTAACCAGAACTGTTTTAATAAGCCCCATGTGAACAACAGAATCAGGTTTTCTGGGGAGCAACAGAGGCCTTTCCTCTCTCCTCTCACCTCAGGGGGAGCCAGTGTGCGCATCAGACGCGGGCAGGCGGGAGGGCTAAGTGCCCACGCTCAGAAGCCCTCCCTCCCCACTGGGCCGCGCTGGCCACGGAGCTGCCAGGAAACCCAGGCAGCAGGCACGCCACAATGAGTCGCCTCGGCAAAGGCACAGCAAGCCAGTCCCCACCTGCTGTCCCCAGGGTGCTGTTCACTTCGCCAGGCATGGTCTGCGCGTTGTTCTTGAGCTTGACGGAGCACCCGAAGTCGCCCAGCTTGATGAGTCCGGAGGAGGTGAGGAAGATGTTGGCACCTAACAAACAAACGGGCGCTCGTCGGGCTCAGGGACACGCAGAGGGCGTTTCCAGTACACGGCAGCCCCGGATCCCAGGAACAGGAGTCACAAACTAAGTAGCATAAAGATTTATAAGACCTGACTTCCAAAGCACAACCACAGAAAGACTTGTTCACGAACAGGAATACAAGGCAAAGACATTTTCGCCTCAGTATGGCTGGCTCTGAACAAGCTCTAATGTGGAAAGCGCAGGGGGACACTTCTGCAGGAAGTACACGGAAGCTACAGCGGCTGCGGTGACCACGTCTGAGCGCCAGAGTCGCGAGCACGCAAGTGGCTCCTGGGACAGGAAGCAACGTGGAGTGAGAGCGGGGCACACACGGCCCTTCTCTGGGCCTGGCTGCGGCCGCCCTGGGCTGACTTCACGCCGTTGAGGGCGGAGAAGCCCCGGAGCCCCCTTATATCTCAAAGCACTGCACACGCCTCCCCCCGGACTCTAGCTGGTATCTCGGGTCTCTGCTCACGGCTCCAGGCAGCTCTAGGCTCTAAAATATTGTCGCCCTGACGGCAGCACACACCTCTGGCACCATGTGTCTGAAGGCACCATTCTCAGACAGCATTAGAGCCACTCGAATGAGCCCCGCGGTGAGCGACACCTGACGGGGGCTGCTCAGCACCTGCATGCTCCCAGAGGACACGGTCCCCACCGTCGGCTGTGCGGGGCAAGCGTCACAGCTCTGGAGGTCGTCCACACATGCACACTTGCCATACTGAGTCATAAAAAATGCCACAAGGACACAAGTGAACGGACTCCATTCAAGGACCCTGATGAATTCCCTTTATGGCCATGGCCGATGACACAGGAAGGTGTCATTTTGTGATAGGGCTCAGGGACTGAGTACGGGTGTCTGTGGCAAAACACCTGGAAACAGGCCATGCCAGGCCCGATAAAGAGCCAATCCGACAAATGCTCAGAACGATCCCAGGCAGCAGAGCGATGCGGCAGACGGGCAGGCGGGGAGGCAACAAGGCTGGTGGGTATGGGGGACTCAGGGGGGGTCCACTGGAGGGGGGACAGCCGAGCCTTACACTCAGACCAAAGCCGGTTCTGCTATGATCCAGCCCTGCCCTGGGTCTAGTGCCTGATTGGAAGCCAGCCAATTCTAGAATGAACACGTCTAGGCCAGCCTTGGACTGTGTGACAGAGTCGAAACCTACCATCTAGGGCTCATCAGAAACAAACAATTTGTCACTTGAATTATCCCCCGTTTCCCAAAATACAAAGGTCAGGACAAATGCCAGAGGGACAGCTATGAGACAAGCATGACTACTCCTCCCATGCCAGAAGAGAAAAGCACTTCAGACTTCACATGGAAATACATCAGAGTCTTAACCTAGAGACAAGGATGCTCCGATCAGACGGCCTAGTAAATCTACGGTTGGCTAAATCAGCCTACAGGAAGAGAAAAAGACCGCACTGAAAACAGTGTTATGCAGAAAGACAGAGTCATCTGCTCATGGATGGGGACGTGTGTCCTACACGGCCTGTCCATACTGGGTTCTTTATGGAAGCACATTCACAGTAACAGTGCTTCTCTGTAGAGCAATGACATGTGAGAGTGGGATCGAGTGTCCTGACAGCATCTACTCCGTGGGGAGGCACGCAGTCCGTGCTCCACGGCAGCCGGGTGAGGGGAGAATTACCTTTGATGTCACGGTGAACTATGCCGTGCTCATGGAGGACATTGATGGCGACGGTGATCTGCTTTGAATACAGCCTGATGACATGTTCCTGAAGCCCCAGCCTGGACACCTCTTCTAATGTCCCCTCGTCACAGTACTCCATGAAAATGTACATTTCTTCCTGCGGGAGAAAGAAGACGCAGCCTGTGTTCACACGTACACCAAAGGGAAGAGTTTGGACAACGTCACCGGTCACGCCCCAAAGGAATCTTTCTAATGGTACGCTACGCTCATCATCCTTAACACTGAACTTGTCTCATAACGCTCATTCCTCACTCCTACACAGAGTGTCTGCCTGCCTCCTGTCTGGAATTATACAGCTGGTCGGGATAAGAGTGTCTTCTCCAAATCATAGGTGATAAATTGTCTATAATCCTCTAAAATTAAGTCTGCTATATAATCTCAGACAGGGACCAACAGGGCTGTCCCTACCAATGTATTATTAAGTACTGAAACACATCCTTTTCAGGTACGAATTTATTTGTGAAAACATTTAAATCACCACTACTCAACTTCCCCTGGAAGTTCAGACTCCACCGAGATGCTCTAAGTTATCCTCTTTCCCCTCCAAGGATTTACTTCTAAACACAAGGGGGGAATTGAATTTGAAGTTTTAACTTCCTCATTTCTCAACAGTTCCTTAGTACACATAAAAGAAAAATCAGCATAATCAGTGAAAAATGGGGGGAAAAAAGTAACACGCTGCATAAGGGGCATTTTAGGAGAATCTTCTCATCGGCAGGATGGGTTTCAGTGCTTTATAATGTCGGGTTAACGACTACAGTCTACAACTTACATTTTAGGAAGAACTCCTCTAGTTTCAGAGAGAATGCAGAAATGATGTAACTCATGGAGATTTCCTGATAATTAGGCAAAGTTACTGTGCTCTGAAATGAGAAGACCTGCGATGTAGAACAGGACTCCGACTGCCCTTACTGATTGCTCACACAAAACCATGTCATCAAAGTTGGCTTACTCTATGAAGCTCCACACCAAAATACCGAACCAGGTTGGGGTGTTTGATGCCCTCAAAGATTTTCAATTCGTCTGCAGTTTCCTTGATAGTTTTATGGTCATTTGGTTGAAATCGAATCTGTAAAGAGAAAAGTGTTGATCAGCATTGGTCCCATCACAAACCAGAAACAAGGGGGTCTCCAGACATCTGTGTCATCTGGACCCACGGGACTACGGTCAGTGTGCCTGTAACCAGACTTCAAGTCTTTCTTTGCCTTGTCCTTCCACATGAATGAACCATGCCTGCTTTAGTATATTTGGTGAGAGAACAGCTAATGGGATCATTTTCATAACCCGCAAACTGAATTCACAAAAACATTAAGCATTCAATAAGTAAGCACAAGCATATAGGTTCTGGAAGACAGAAAGCTGTGAGATGATTGTGCCCTTAAGTTTATAAAGGGGCACCTATACCCCAATGTTTATAGCAGCAATGTCCATAAAAGCCAAGCTATGGGAAGAGCCCAGATGTCCTTCAACTAGATGAATGGATAAAGATGTGATGTATACACACGCACGCGAGCACACACACACACGCAATGGAATATTACACAGCCATCAGAAAATGTAATCTTGCCATTTGCAACAATGTGGATGGAAACAAAAGGTATTACGCCAAGTGAAATAAGTCAGCCAGAGAAAGACAATTATACGATCTCACCCATATGTGGAATTTAAGAAACAAAACAGAAGCATAGGGGAAGAGAGGAAACAATAAAACAAGACAAAATGAGTGAGGAGATAGCCCATAAGAGAGTCTTAATCCCAGGAAACAAACTGAGGGTTGCTGGAGGGGAAGAGAGTGGGTGGACGGGTGACTTGGTGACCAGCATGAAGGAGAGCATGTGACGTAGTGAGCACTGGGTGTTACAGAAGACTGATGAGTCACTGACCTCTACCTCTGAAACTAACAATGCATTATATGTTAATTAACTGAATTTAAATTAGAAAAGAAAAGTTTATGACTGGGGCCCCTGGGTGGCTCAGCCAGTTAAGTGTCTGCCTTGGACTCAGGTCATGATCCCAGAGTCGTGGGATCGAGACCGATGTTGGATTCCCTGCTCAGTGGGTAGTCTGTTTCTCCCTCTCTCTCTCTTCCCTTACTTGTGCTCCCCCTCTCTCAAATAAATAAATAAATAAAATATTTTTTAAAAAAAGATGTATTTATTTGAGAGAGAGTATACACACACAAGCAGGGGTGGGTGGGGAGGGGCAGAGGGAAAGGGAGATGCAGGCTCCCCACTGAGCAGGGAGCCTGATCAGGATGCGATCTCCGGACCCTAGGATCATGACCTGAGTTGAACGCAGATGCTTAACCTACTGAGCCACCCAGGCGCCCTAAATAAAACCTTTAAAATAAAAAAAAAAATAATAAAATAAAAAAATAAGAAGAAGAAATTGACAGCCCAGCAGGAGCAGGGGAGTAGAGGCAGAGCGGGCGAGCGTCTCTCCACGCACGGAAGACGAGAACCACCACAGGAGCTCAGAGAGAGGGCCGGGGTGGCTCAGGCCTCTTGCCCCACAGGCTCCTCTGCACTGAGGCCCCGAGGGTCTCCTCACCAGTATTTGTCTCCTGATGGGCCTCCTCAGGTTTCCCTGCTCGCCCCCATCCTCGCTCCAGCTGCTGCGACGCTGCTCATTTCTTTTCTTTTCTTTTTTTTTAAGATTTTATTTATTTATTTGACAGAGATCACAAGTAGGCAGAGAGGCAGGCAGGGAGAGAGATAGGAGGAAGCAGACTCCCTGCTGAGCAGGGAGCCCGATGCGGGGCTTGACCCCAGGACCCTGGGATCCTGACCTGAGCTGAAAGCAGAGGCTTTAACCCACTGAGCCACCCAGGCGCCCCAAGAGACGCTACTCATTTCTGAAGCTCCTCACAAACAGTATTTTCTCCCCAGCTCCCTGCTAAGACGCTGTTACCAGGGTCCTCTTGGCCTTTGGCTAACTCTGCTCGCCTCGCTCTGTGTGGCACTTGGCACAGCTGTGTGGTGGCAGAATTACCTGTGCCCCTGGTCCGAGCATCCTCACCGGTACCTTCCTGGAGTCAGATGCCCAGCTACTCTGGCATTGCAGGGCATCTGCCTTATGACTCAACATGGAGACACCAAGCTGACTCTAGGCGCCAAGAGCCTCGAAAACAAGTTTCTTCCCCAAATCTCTGCCACACCAAAAGGCCCCCACAAGGCCAGACCACTCACCTCCTTCATAGCCATCAGCTCACCGGTGTCCACACTGATGCAGGTGTAGACCTTCCCGTACTGCCCCTCCCCTATGAACAGAACACACACACTGCTCTCAGTCACCAGAGCGAGGCCATTTTAAGTCACTCAGATATACGATAACCTTCCCCAGGTCTGGATCTATATTTACAAGACCTATAATTATCCACTACTGCAAGACCCAAAATGTTTGAGTGTTCCCCAATGACTGAAGGCAATCTCTGGGCTTTGCCTTACCTGTAAAAATCTAGAGTAGAAGTGACTTTGGCAAACCCTGGAAGGGGCATGAAGGTGCACACTTTTGCGCACTTCCGGCCCTCAGGGAGGTCAGGGCTAGGGGTCAGGAGGAAGCCCGGCCACAGCTAACCCCACCTCATCGCTGCACGGCCAGGGATGTATGGGAATGGATCTGACTAACATGTCTTTGGGGACATTCAGGGGATATATGGCTAAGACAGGTAGCAAGAATTGATAAAATTTATAAAGCACTAGATTTTTTCAGTATTCTCTGCCCTGACAGCTCTACAGACCCTTGAGGGTTTCCGGGGGCTCACAGAGTCCTCTTGTTACAACTGTGTTGGCCTCTTCAGACCTAAACACCCCCCGGAGAGACGCACTGAAAAGCCGGGAGGGTGTGAAACACGGTCAGGCTCCTTCTGTCACACCATCCTCCGGCGGTTATTTCGCAAGAGGCACTCGGCCGGGAAATCATTAACGGGCAGTGTTATAAGACTGTACCCGTCTCTCTTCAAAATGTGCTGGAAGGAATAAGGCCGTAAGAACATCAATGGGAACTAATGGGTAAAATTTACATAGTTCTCCACGGGCAACTTCTGGAGTTATCAAGCAAAATGATTCAATTTAATGAACCATTTAAAAAAAATCTTTACAAAATCTCCTCTTGTACTGCTCTTAGAACACATTTTAAAGACACATTATTTACACAAACTAAAGAATAGAACCTCTGCAAAAGACATGCCATGTCACAAAGGATCAATTCTATGGTTTAGCCTAACGACGTGTAACTACTGCCATTTTCAATCGAGGTTCCTCAATTTCCTTACCAATTTTGTTTCCTCTTTGCCACTTGAAGGTCACCTTCCTCAAGCCCACGTGCATGACGTTATCGTAAGATTTAGGGGTGTCACAAACTTGACCAATGATATTCTTTCTCCTCATCTCTCGATACCTCTTTTCTTCAAACAATCGGACTGACTTCTGGATAGCTTCTATGGGTCCTTGTTTGGAAGCACCGTCTAGAGGGAGAATCACAAACTCAGTAGTTCCAGTCACCAGCAGTGAGTCAAAGGCCCACAGATAACAACAGAACAGAGCAACACAACACACGTGAGCACTCAGCACAGCAAGGCCGAGTGTCCTCCGGTCAGATACCCAGCAGGTGCGTTCCAGTCCATTCCAACTGCACAGCTGCAGAGGATGCGACGCCACACACACACACCCAGCAGGTGGTTTTGAGTCCATTCCAACTGCACAGCCTCAGAGGACGCCACCAACCCCCCCCCCCCACACACACACACAAAATCCAGACTAATTGGTTAGAGCTGATGACTTCCTTCCCCCAGACGGCTGCTCAGATAGACACCGCAGGGACCTCCCGTTTGCCTCCAGGCTATTCTGTCTCTAATACACTTTTTTTAAAATAATTTTTTAATTTTTAATTTATTTGACAAACAGAGATCACAAGTCGGCAGAGAGAGAGGAAGCAGGCTCCCCACCGAGCAGACAGCCTGATGCGGGGCTCAATCCCAAGACCCTGAGATCACAACCCGAGCCGAAGGCAGAGGCCCAACCCACTGAGCCACCCAGGCGCCCTCCAATATGCTCTTGGTGGCCAGAATTGTCTTACTAACAGGGACAATCTGACCATGCCCCTGTCCTACTTAAATTATTTCACGGTTCTCAACAACCCATTTACCAAAAATCGAAGCCCTGCCTATGGGACTCACGGCCCTGCAGACTTTGGACCCGGTTTATCTTGCCCAGTTCATACTGTCCTTCTCTTCTCCTACCGCAGGCCCCAGAAGAACCAATCGGAAAAGGCTCGTACAGAACACCCTGAGCCGTTTCTCACTCGGAGCTTGTGTTCACACCTTCCTGGCCAAGATGCTGTCTTCCCACACTGTGCCTGTGGAGCACAACTCACGCGTCACAGCGCCGCTGAAATGCCATGCCTGTCCTCAGAAGCTATCTCTGGTGAGAAGGGAATTCAGTTGTCCCTTTCCGGAAAGAGTCCAGAGCAAAGCCTCTGGAACCAGAATGCCCGGGGAAAATCCTCACTTCTCCATTTTCCAGGCGTTTGACAATGGGCAAGTGACCTGACTTCTTCATGTATCAAATTCCTCCTCTGCGGAACGTGGGCGGTATCTCTGGCGCAAGCGCTACTGTAAGCGTCCCGTGACACCCCGCACGTAAAGCACTAAGCACCGTGGCCGGGACACAGCAAAACTCAGTGAGGTTTCGCTACTGTTACTACTATTTCTTACCTTCTCAGGCTCCACATCTCCAGAAAATAAGTCTCCGATTTATTTTATCATGACTTACAGTGAGAAATAACTTTTACATACACAGAGATCTAAACAAGAGTTTCATGAAACAACATTCCTCTTCCACACGTGATTGAGACTCCGTCCTATTTTCTTTAATGCAGACTTTACAACCCACCGATGGGTCCCACCTATCCTGTGAGCAGCACTGCCTCAGACATGTCCCAACGACATACTCCTCATTCCGTGTCCTCCCTACTAAGAGCCTGAATTTTCGAGCCAACAAAGAGATCATGGAGGACGAGGATGGCTGGGGGGTTAATTTGAGAAGAGAAATTTCCCAAGATTCATAATGTTCTAATTGTAATTGTAATTTCCTACTACAACCACTTCTTAAAAACATGAATGGCTCTTTTCTTTACCTCAGTATAGAACGCATCGGGTCTCCTGGGCACAACAAGACTTCACAGCTATGAGCCCATGCACTCCACTGTCAAATATTTCTGGGAGGGGCTTTTTAAAAATTTTTTAAACGGTGAAAATTTGTTAATGTGAACTATAACTATCCTAAGAGTTCCCAAGTTCTCTCGACCACAAAGTATTTGCTTTGAAAATTATCACAAAGACCTGGCACGCGGGGGAACTACTGGCAACGTGGGAGCCACTGGAGAACTCCCCTACCTGTCACCCAGGCTCCAGCACATGGATCTCCGTGCCCTTACCCCTCCGTACACACCTCACCTGCCCCAGACCTGGCAGTCATTTCTTGACGTCCTTCCTTTTTTGAACATCCCACCTTGGTCCGGTATCTGACACTGCGTGACTGAGTGATATGCTAACCCATCTCCCTACCTTCTCCCCACTCAGGGCAAGCAGCTTCCTCCACCTCAGGGTCTTCCCAGCTCCTCCTTCCCACTCCCTGAACACACCAGGTGCTCAAGAGGCTGCAGGGCTGGCCACCAACTCTGGGAGAGGCCTTAAACACTTAGCTGTCACTGAAGACTGGCCATGGTGCATCTTCCCCCAGCCCCTTCAAGTTCACCTCCATTTACAGCTACATAGTCACTGTGTTTTTATTCTATACTTTTCCTCCAGGCTTGATGCAGACCAGTTTCTCCTTCAAGAGTCAGCTCAAGCCTCACCCCTCCGTAACATCCCCCGACTGTTCCCCACTTTGATGGACAACATCTTCCAAGGCGTGACTGTTGCTAAGAGCACGGACTTGGAGACAGAGGCGGGGTGTGCTGGGTCCCAGCTCTGTCGGGTACCTGTCAGTGCTCTATCAGTTACCACCTTTGCCAAACTACGTGGCCTCTCAAAAACGTTATCATAAAGCATTAAGACATGACTACTTCTTCATTTCACAAGTATTAATTATATTCCCCCCATGCACAAAGAACTATGCTAAGAGCCCATCCAAGGTGACATACGGGTTAACCACCACAACTGCCTAAAGAATACAAAGATCAATAAAACATGTTCTGATCCAAACATGTTCTGATCCAGAGCTTATAATTTATTAAAAGAAATAGGAAATACTTATAAACACAGTACACACAGGAAGTAATGTCACACAGATAAAAGAGATCAGAAAATGTTAACATAGAAGGACTAATAATTCAAAATCTAAAGCATATTTTAACTGAAACTTCTCACTTTATCCTTAAGCATTTTAAGTTCAACATTCTCTCCCTTACCCTTCGACTGGCTGATAAGTGTCCGAAGTTCCCAGCTTCTTCGAGCTGACCCACTTGAATCACCTTTTGGATAAGCTGGTTCTGCAAGATGTATGTTTTTCACACAAATTAACATTTATGGAATCTTATGTAATCGAGAGCAAGACTGAAATGGTGCACGGCAATGATTAGTTACCATCAACCTGTCCTTTCTGGTAATTAATTTCTATTTGATGTGAATGTGAGAAGCTGTCTTGATAATCACTTCTAGGAAACTATACCAAAGTAAAAAGTTGTCAGTGGCATTACATGATTTTAGCCACATTAAACTTTCCACAAATAACAAGACATCAGAAAACAGAGCATAAATTAGATTCTCTGGGGACCCCACTCAAGAGGCCCGGCATTATAATAACAGTGTATCACTAACAAACCTACTGAAGGTTTGTATTTTTGAAGAAAATAAAAGTGCCTGGCAATTAAAGTATCAGAAATAATTTTTTTTTTTTTTAAAAAACGCAAGAAAAGTAGACCTAGAAAATGCAAGTACAGTTAAAAAGGCATTTATAGTAAAACGCCAACATGTTGAACATCAAATGTTCTCTGGGAACTCTGTCACCTCTTTCTCACTCTTCATTTCTTTCTAAGGCATAATGCATGGAAAGTGGTAAACTGAGGCAGAGGATTCAGCAGGTCGAGACCAGAGTCTGAAGCTCACTACTCACCGTCGCGCTCCTCAGTGGGGCTTGAGTGGCGGCTCAGGGACCGAAACTGTAACTCGGCAGCTATGGAAGCCAACCGGTCGTTCTCAGGGACGCTGGAACCCCTGTTTCGGGATTTTTAAAAATTGAGCTGTCAATTCAATGGAACTCGAAAGACCTGAGATTCTTCTAGAGGGGTCATTCTCAGCTAGGGGCAATTCTGCCCACTGGGGACATATGGCATCTAGTGAGCAAAGGACAATGGGAAGGGCAGCCCCACATACAGAATTATGTTCCCACAGTGAACGCGCTGCTACTGAGAAACCCTTCTCTGGAGCTGGCAGGACAGTCAGATTTTTATCCTCCGCTGCTGACACACAAGAACCTGACTGAGTAACGCTCTGTTTTAAGTTAAAAACAACAAAAGTACAAACAAGATTTATAGTCAGGAGCTACTGGCATATGTGGAAAGCTCCACGTTTAAGCCCAGGATGGATCAAAATTATTAGCCAAACAGGGCTAATACTTACAATTCTGATCATACTATGGATTTATGTACTTAATTCTACTTACAGTGCTAAAATTATTACATGATTCAAAAGATTACAAATCTCTTCATAGGAAAATGCAAGGGTACCCTCGTGATTTTTCAAACAGTCGCCAAGCAAAGGTGCAGAAGAGCAAGAAGCTTAGCATGTAAAAAGCAAAGTTAATTTGCTGCTTTTCCAGAATAAGGTTAAGAGTGTTTAGAAATCCAGAATGAATTCGTAAAGAGTAAAACCCAGAATTAAATGAGGGAAGTGTTAAAATTATAGTTCAAGTAAACAAGATAAGTATGGCCTGAGTTTGGTAACAAGTTTCGTGTGTACTGTGTGTATAAGTGATATTATGAAGTATAGTAGCATTTATGCTCTTTTCCATCAGGTGCTAAATAGATTTAAGATGACAGGGTTCTACTGAAAAGACATTTGCAAATTACGGAGTATGCAATGCTTTTCTATTTCCCTAAACTCTCAAATCTGGCATCATTCTTGTTAAGTCTGAAGACAGGGGGACATCCTCTATTGCCACGGAGTTCATCAAAAAGTCTTGAGGCCACTTCATGGAAAAGTCATGGATGTTGAAGTGAAGAGACACGTGACTCCTCACGCCACGCCAAAGACTGCGGTGCCAAGCAGAGGTCACTCGACACCTCTATTTTCCTGATTTCCCAGACACAACATGAGCCAAGCCCACATCCTCCGAGATTTTTGCTAGGGTAAAAATACATTTAAAGGGAACAGTGTGCTGGCGAATGCTTAACTACTAGTTGCCGAGTTCCACAATCGCAGTGGTGTAATAACCGGCTTGCAAAATTTCTGAAAAATTAACAACCAGTCTCGCAAAGCAGCCATAGCCAGCTCCGACAAGCCAGACAACGTGAAAAAGTTCCATCAACCCTGGTAAGATCACTGAAGCCCGAACAATTTCCTAAGTCAAACCAAATCAAATCAAAACATTCACGGGACGCTGGAGGCAGAGGAAGACCTGCCAGTGCTGATGGGTCTCTGGGACAGGAAGGGCCGCACAGCTGCGCAGGGAGTCCGGCCATCATTCAGCATCCCCCACGGCACACTCACAAACCCTGGCCTGTACCAGGACATCGGCAGGACATGCGCCGTCCACCTCGGGGTCTGCTGCACAGGCCCCCCACAAAGGGGCTGAGGCCCAAAGTCAAACTGAACAGGAGTTGGACTCGAACACAGGACTGAGGCAAACCGCCATTGGCTAAGTGCATCTCCACCTGGTCTTGCTGTCCTCAGCCCACTGTCACAGACACACCACCGGACGGTCAAGGGAACTTGACTCCTTTGTAGAAAAGGGCTTTCAAGATGGCACACAATGGTGGTGGTAAAATTCCTGTGTCCAGAGTCATCCTAAAGATGAGGAACATTTATGAAATGTCTTCACTATGGACTGAAAACCACCTCCACAAAGCTGAAGACTAAATGCACATGAAGGCTGACCACACATACTTCACTTTTATACTAAAATACACATAAAATACCATAGACCTCCAGCTCACAAATGCCTTGAACCATAGTTCAAGAACCTCGAAAGAAGCAGGGGGCGTTCCTCCCCATTCTAGTTTTACAGGACTGGTGTGCAAACGCGGACGCAGCAGGTCACGGGGGAGCGCTCTCCTCCCCTATGTCTGCACGGGACAGGAAGTGGCTTCCCTTCGCCCTCAGTGACATGTACAAAAAGATCGCTTCGGTACCTCTCTCAGAGACAGGAGGGTGTATGTGGAAACACTTGCCATGAAATGCTCTCAGCAGTCACATGAAGAAGGTAAATGGGAATCTGTCTAATGGCAACTATTCATTGTTTCGGCTGACAGCCGTAAAATGTGTTAACTTTTCTTAGGTTATAAACATTCATCACTACAAATTAGGAACAGTTGTTATTTTAACGGAGAAGAATGGAAATGTTTGTAGAAATTTTATACTGTAGTAAGTCTAAAAACATTTTAGTGTTTCTTTCAATTCTAAAGCTGTCTGTGATCTTTCTACCAACAACATACTAATATTCTTTCTTTGGAGCAAGATACAGGGCACGGAGTCTCACCACAGTTTCATCTTTTTTTCTCTGATTACCCTCAACCTGCAGAGTTTTATCTGACTCTCTCGGAAGATGAGAAGAGTGATGGTGTGTCCCCTCTGCCAGACACAAGGGGAGAGTTAACGAGTGACCGACTGTCCTTTCTCCATTAGGAATATGAGATCTTGGGGCCACTGGGTGGCTCAGTGGGTTAAAGCCTCTGCCTTTGGCTCAGGTCATGATCTCAGGGTCCTGGGTTCGAGCCCTGCACCAAGCTCTCTGCTCAGCAGGGAGCTTGCTTCCCCCTCTCTCTCTGCCTGCCTCTCTGCCTACTTGTGATCTCTGTCAAATAAATAAATAAAATCTTAAAAAAAAAAAAAATGAGACCTGAACAAAATCCTCTGTCAAAACTAACTAGAATGGGAAGAAGTGCAACTCACTCCTTACCTATCCCGAAGACTCAAGCGAGACACTTTCTGGCGCTTGCCAAGTGTCTGACAGCTCTGTCCAGTAAGGATATGTCCTCCATAAAAGATACAAACGCCGTGAACTCAGTTTTCCATTTTCATAAACTACATCTAATCAATAATTCTATAAATTAGACAATCTGGTTAGAAAAGTGATCCTTCTAAAAAATCCCCGCCTAATGGTGTTAACTAGAAGCCTTCTCTGAGCTACCTTGGGACCGACCCCTCAAGGCACTACTTGCCCAAATTCTCATGTCCCCTTTGGTGGGGAGCAGGTGTATGTGGAAACATTTGGTCTGACACTCTCTCCGAAGAGTTGTTATTGGCAGGGAGTCTGGTCATTTTGGTTAATGTTAGCTCCGAGGAAATATTAATCAGGCAAATTATCTACTTGTGCTGCTGGGTGCTCGAGCCTGCGGGGGTGACACTTCCCCCCACTGCGGAAGTGCACAGGAGGGGGCCGAGGAGGCATGCCGCCGGTGGGGGATGACTACCTGGTATCATGGGCACTGCTGGCGGGTTTGGGTGGTGCAGAGTCGCTGCCCGAGGGGCCGGGGCGAGCGGCGGCGGCGGCGGCCGCAGTGACAGGAGCAGCAGCGGGGCTGCCGTGGCTCCGCGCGTCCGAAGGCACGCTCCGGGTGCTGAGACGAGAGGAGAAGCTTCAGGAACGCAGCCGAGAAAACAGACTGGACTCTCCAGGGGTTCTCAGTTAAGAATAAAATAGGGTGAGGAAGTGAAAAAATACTTAAAAATATAAAATGCAAATTTTCCTTTGAGATTCAGGTCTAGGTGTAAAAAAGAAAAAAACTAATTACCTTGAAAAATAATTGTGGTCTTTTCCTAATTACCTTGAAAAATAATTGTGGTCAAATAAAATTAACTTTTAAAAAGTGATTCTACAGGGGAGAGAAAAGGCTCACTCTGTCCAGATGCAGAAATGCCACCAGATTCAAGGGAGATACTCTGTACTGGAGTTTCAGAACACGCTTTTGTATTTAAGTTGCTTCAAGGTTATAGACACACATGAGAGTCAAGACTGGAAAGATCATTCCAGTTTTTCTTCACTTCTACACTGATGTTTAGGATTATTTTTCAAATGTTTATTATCTATGCATACTCAAATTTGTTTCTGTAAGGTCATTTTCAAAGAAAGAGAAAGACAGAATTATTCCAAAGCTGGCCAGCATTTAGTAGCTCGAGGTTAAGAACAAGCTGAGAACCTAGGGCACCTGGAAAGGCACAAGTCTGTGGCAAAGCTGCATGTCTTTTTCTCTTGCAAGTAAGGCCCTCCCTGTGGTCTATCTTTGAGAAAATGCAACTCAGAGCATTTAAAACAGTATGAACGAGAACACAGAAACCCCGCTCAGTGGTCAGAGCAAGCGTCCAGAAGCTGGCAGAGCGGAGCGTGCGCCTCAGAGAAGAATCCAGACTGTGACTGGCTAGGCAGGCGCCAAATACCTGAATCCCTCTGGAGTCGGGATGATCAGATGCGGGTTAGGAGGGTCGCTGTGGCACCGCGGCACCTTCACAGGACGAGGGCTGTTCCGATGAATAGCTGCCAGGGACAACAGTGACAAAGGCAACTTGTTAAAGGGGTCAAAGGGAAAAGCCAAAGCAGGTCACTACACGTAAACGAGATGGGACTTAACTTTGCTGGTGGCCAAAATAAACCCGTTCTGTAAGTAAGAAAGTCATTATCATGTAAACAAACATTGTAGAATATGCATTTTTTAAGAACTAATAAAAGGTATTATTATATGTTCAAACTTTGAGCCATCAAAAATATTTCTGAAATCCTGGAGAGAAAGCACACAATGGACATGAAATAAACAATGTGACCCAGATGGAGACTGAGATGAGGCATCTCTCTAATCAAGATTCTTGAAGCGGCTACATTCTTAGAGAGATTCTGGCCCATGCTGACACTTCACTTGGGTTCTGAGTCAGGGACGGCCACAGTCAATTTTCGAGTACACAGAGTTTTATTTAATTCCCTTAAACCAAATAAGGAGGATCAGACATGGTATAAATGGGTTATTCTTTCTTAGAATGTGTTTTCTTCTCTTCTTTGTTTAAATATTCTGGTAAAAACTAGATAAAATTTAAAAGGCCTTTGCCTAGTGATTACAGAATCGCTGATAATTCTTTCCTGGAACTAGACACCACTGGCACAGCACACGTGTTACATTTTGTCTATTTTGTCCCTACACGTTTAATCTTACTTTTGACTCAGTCTTACTTAACCCTCCTTAATTTTTTAAAAGTCATCTCTTCTCTTCATGTGAATGATTTCACTCCATATGTTTTATTTCATCTATATATGCTTTATCCTAAATGGAAATACTTCCTTCTTTGTGGTTCTAGTTAGTTTGTTGTCAATAACATAACACAGAAATGACCGAAGTCCCCAAAATGGAGAGATCTGAAGGGGAAACTTGCAAAACAAAAATCTAGCAATTATTAAGAAAAAAATTCAGGCAATTTGTGTCTCTGGCTCACTATATCAACAATTAAAATAGTAAATGAAAGAACTCCAATAACAAAGGTAAAAAGAGAAAAAAAAAAACAATAAAAATGTTTGCAGAAGGAAGGTGATGTCTTTAATTCAGCAAAAATAGTGGGAACTTTGAAGCCAAAAATCACTACAAAATTTCCCCCTTGAGGTGTAAAAAAAGAAAGATGTGCTGCTGGAACACAAGCACGCAAACTTCCCCATTCCTCATGTATGACAGAAAGAATTTCTTCTCAGAATATATATACCGAACTGCTGCAAAACTGTGACATTTCACCAAAAAGAAAATCCAAATGGTCAATAAACATAAAATAGATTTTTAATTTCTAATTTCACTAGTGATATTTACTATAGAGATGTTTCTCATGGCAAAAACTAACCCAATGTTCACAAGGAAACGGTGCAAAGAACTATGAACACACCCTTAACGGACACAAGGCAGCCAGTAAGGAGAACGAGACGGATCGCGACCCATCGACAGAGAGGAACTTCTACAGTCGCCAGGAAAGGAAAGCAAGACACGAATATCCAACGGGATCCAACTTTCACGCAGTAGACGCGGCGGCCCTGTCTGTCTATGCTGGCGTGACGCCGGGAGCATAAAGGAGGCAGGGCCACACGCACCTGCACAACCACAGGAGTGCGCGGAACCCAGGCTGCCTACCAGGCTGCTGCTGGGGCTTCCGAGGGTAGCGCTGAGGGAGAGGAAGACCGCAGGCATTGGGAAGGACAGCTGGCTGCTCTCCCTTTCTCCAAGTGCCCTGGTGAGGAAACAGCACAAAACCGGAGGCAGACTGCCGCCACGCACAGAACGCTGGGGTTTACGAAGCGTAAATGCGGAGCCCTCGTTAGCACCTGATGAGCACCTGCAGACGGGCTCGGTGACAGCGATGTCGTACGCGCAGCCCCAGGTCACCGGGCCGTCTGGCAATCTGACTCTCAGCCGGTGCTGTTTCCACCAAGCCACGTGGCCCAGAAGACAGGGAGCACCTCTGGCCTCCTGGCGGCACGGTAACCAGCCATCCCACCAGTAGCTGGGGGACAGGCCCACGAGTAAGGAGTGATCCCGCCTTAGCAGTGGTTACCCTTCCACCGTGGGAGCACGACTGCTTTTTGCTTTCCTCCGTAGTATTTTCTACCTTGAAATTTTCTACATGTACATTCTCTACATTTCTCTACATACTCTTTCTACGTTGTTATTTTTTTTTTTTAATTTTATTTATTTATTTGAAATAGAGAGCAAAGGGTGGGGAGGGGGAAAGCGAGCAGCAGGCTTTCCGCTGAGCAGGGAGTCTGATGCGGGGCAGGAACCCAGGACTCCAAGATCAGGACCTGAGCTGAAGGTAGACGCTTAACCGAGTGAGCCACCCAGGCACCCCTCCACGTTGCAATTATGCTACCATGAAAATGATTAGTAAGTATATTATAATAATATTAGTAATGTTATTATATCATTATATTAGTAATGATAGTTAAGTATTTTCAAGTAATGTAAATGTAAAGTAATGATAAACTGATAAATGTGACAAATGATAATGATACAGGATAAGTAATTTTAAAGTAATGATAGTTAAGTATTTTTAAAAAGTGATTTTTAGAGCACCTAAGTGGCTCAGTTGGTTAAGTAACTGCCTTCGGCTCAGGTCATAATCCCGGAGTCCTGGGATCAAGTCCCACATGGAGCTCTTAGCTCTGAGGAAAGTCTGCTTCTCCCTTTGACCATCTCCCCTCTCATGCTCTCTCTCACTCTCTCTCACATAAATAAATAAAATCTTTTTTAAAAAAGTGATTTTTACTCAATCACTGATCATGTATGTATTCTTAGTGAAATATTTTAGGAGATCAGAAAATCAAAGTTTTTAGGATAATATGATTAATCAAAAGTTCCATAAGAATATAGAAATGCTATAAAACTATAACATTATATAAAATATTCAAAGAGTTTTACAAATGGTAACTTTCATTTCATAACAGACTTTGGAGAAAAAAAAAGGTATAAAATGAGTAACTAAGTAAATTTTAAAGATAGTGAAACCAAGCATTAAAACCTGGTCTCCGAGATTTTTTGAAGCTAGCAAGCACCCTTGAATATATAGTTCCTGCTCAGTAAGTCTACCACTTATGAATTATTTTATTTTGTATAATTTAAACTGCTTCAAAATTTCTATGCTTTCATTTCTGAATGTTTATTGGATATAAATAGTTTTGCTTTTACTAACTATCTCAAGAATGGGGGAAGACACAGTCTTTTTCGGATCTACTTGGTTTATAAGTTTCAACACACTCCATAAAACTGTACACTAAACTGTCACTGAAAACTATAATGAAAGTATATCATAGCATAACTTTAACTTGTATTTTTTTTTTTTAAGTAAAATCAATGAAAAATTTACAGTGTTAGTGGCGAAATTCTTAGCTGTGGAGGAGAAAACAGACACATTCTGTTGAGGTGAGGAAGGGGCGGAGCAGTTACATTCACTCACCTACGGCAGGAAAGGCCCTTGCTCCCTAACAGACAGCTGTCTCTCCAAGTCTTTCCTTCCCAGAAGAAGAGATTTTTAAGAGGGTGAACAGAATCATTGTTGATGTGCAAAATATTAGTTATTAATTAAACTGTGTAGCTAACACCGCTGGAGGCAGTGCATATCCTCTGCTGGCACTGTCCTCTCCCTGCTGGACTCAGAACTGTTCAGAGTTCCCTATAAACACACCTCATGCCTGTCACTGTCATCTTCTTCGATATTGTTAAAGAACTTCTCGACACAGCGTGAGGGGCTGCACCTGTAAGGTGATGGGCCTGCCCAAACCAGGAGGTGCTAGGGTTAATGTTCTAACGGCCGTCTTACCCAGGTACAAACCTGTAACAGGACTGTGTGGCTTTCCTATCACATGGCCAATGCACTCATTCATCAGGGCTTGAAGACTCTAGGGGCGGGAGAGGACAAAGGAAAGAATGTACACTCTCTCAAGGATGCAAGCAGCACAATCAAGCTTTCCACCTATTAAAAGAAATAGGCTGTGCTATCCTTAGTAAATACTTTCAAAGTTCATTTGGAAGACAATAAGTCTAAATAAAAATTAAACATAAACTGCCCATAATTTAAAATAGTAATAATAATATATGCCACTCACTTTTTATTAATAAAAGCGAGTTAGCATTCAACTCCCCATAAGGCAATAATATGCACGAGCAAAGGACTTCTATAATCATTTCTACTATTCGGAGGCTAAGAGGATTGAATTCACATGTTGACCATTGTCTTTTTCAGCTGATGGAATGTACTGGAATAACAATGATAATATTTAACATCTGGCATGCTCTCAAATGAAGCATGATGTAGTGAAACAGCTAATCCTTGCTCTTCATTAAACTGCTAAAAAGCACCAACTAATACTTCAGCACTTTATAAAATGTGAAACTGACAAATATTTCAGAAGTGCCAGGCTTCACAGCTATCCTCTGACTAGGCTGGTTGACCAATGCTGTTATAAAAGGAAAGAGCATGGAATATTGTACTACGCTGTTACAAGTACTTTACCTTTCAGCGTTATCATTACCGCTAGGAAAAAATATTTAAGAACAACTATACAAAAATACACAATCACGAACAGTGATCAACTTATTTCAATAATAATGATGATAATAATAATAATAAAAAAACTCCAGAATATTCCATACCAAGAAGTCATCTTCTGGCAAAGCTGAAATAAAGGCAGGTTCAATGGCTTGTAGAAAGTCAAAACCTTGGGTTGCCCACCTGTTACATGAGGAAGTTCAAGAGTCACAAAATGAAGAAAACACTGTAGTAGTTTTAATAGTGCTGAAAAGTAATCTGGAAAATTATCATCTAAGAAAAAACACATTTTTTGACTTTATGTAAATGCCTGGGGTTGAGTAAATTTATAGCATGTGTTGAGAAAAAAAGGACAAACAGCTTCTTAATAAAGGCACTGGTTACCGATTTGTTTCCATTTACATTAAAAAAAGGCTTAAATTTCATGAGGGAAGGTTAAAAAAAATGAAAAAAAAAAAAAAAAAAAAAAAAGCAATCAGAAGACCTGTCCAGGGAAACTGTGAACTCCCATAAAAATGAACTCGTTATGGAACAATTTTTTTTAAGTTATCCAAATATTCCGGGGCTTTCTGTGGTAATAGTTTCATTTAAAAATAAAACAAAGCCAAATCCTATCATCTACGACTTCAAAATGCTCCTTTTTGTGTCATCTGTTCAGAAATGTCACATAAAACATACATATGAAATGCTACCATGCCCACATCCCTCTCATTCCCGCATTTTCCAGCTTCACAGGCTGCTCCAAGCGTCACACACACTCTCTCTCTCTGCAGCAGAAGTACTGACTTACTTGCAGTTCTAGGAAACATCTACTAGGTCATTACCTGGGTCTTGTACCTCGACCACTCTCACATTTAGTGAGGACATAGTTCATCCATTTCCGGGCAAAGCTTATATATTTGTCTCCTATCTTCTGTCTAAACTCTCCAGACATCAAACGAACAACTTCTTTATGATACTGTAAGAAGATATTGTATATATATCAAAAGAAGTAATGACTATACAAATACAAATATCTAAACACTACAATGCCTCATGTTTAATGTCATTTTTCTAAAAACAAAAAGCAAAAACCAAATAAAACTCAAATATTTTCAAGAGTAGGAAAAGTTCAACAATTGATTAGTTGGGTATAACAGCCAGTGCTCTTCACTGAACACTTTGTCAAGAACAAATGAGGTGCTGTATGTTGGCTAATTGGACATCATAATAATTTTTTTAAAGAGTATCAAGAGTTATAGATATTATGTCTTAAAATACAGTTTCACCAATGTTTTATCCATAAGTTTAAATTATGAATGCACTTTCATGATATTAAACATCTCTTCAAGAAGGCTTTTAAAATGTAAGTAGAGAGCTTACACACAGTAGCACAAAATAAAAACTGGGAAACTGCTGACAACCTAAAAGGAAACCAACATTTGCGATACTCAGCAATGGATAGGGTGACATTCCTGACGAGCTGGGATTACAACCAGTAAGCTGATTTGCTGTACAAGATTCCTCACGCATTCAGTAAGTTACAGAGCAACTGTGAAATTACACTGTGCTTTTCCCCTTATTTTGTACCTACCTCGAACCCAAAGTTGTAACCCTGAATCATCGCTTCCCGGTAGTACTGCTGCAACGTGACGGACTCAGACTCATCGACTTCGGCATCGAATTCTGAAGTGAACATGTGGTCCACTTGGTCAATGGCATCGCTTATTCTGTTGCAAAGCTCTAGTGCATCATTCTAAAGAGTCCCAAACCATAATTAATCCAAACAAAGCAAATCACCTGATACTTAACTGTATTTTAGAGGAAGATTTCTTTCATCATCACAGACATTAACCACCATGATATATTTTGACCATATTTATTCTGGTCACTCAAAAACAAAGGAAATGTATTTTTTATTTATTTTGCTTTAATTTGTATTAGGTATTCTTTAACACCTTATGAAATAAAAGCAGAAAAACATCCATTTGAAATGATAATGCCTCATTGTGGTCTTTGAATAGATGCTTTCATCTTTAATATTTTGTGTATCAACCACCAGCTGCTTTTTCCCCTGGGCAGTAGCTGAAGTATGATTTCCACTGAACAGGAATTCAATCCAACAGGAACGCTGTATCTTCCTTCATGTCTCCCTGCCACTCCCTAGTTCAGCGGTTCTCAGTTGGGGTCTCAGTTGGGGTCAATTTTACGCAAGGGGACATGGGCAATCTTATTTTGGTTGTCAACTTGGGGAGATAGGATAAGAAATCTACTGGCGACTAGCGTGTAGCGATTAGAGATGCTGCTAAACATCCTACGAAATAGGACAACTGCCAAATCAAAGAATTATTGACCCAAAACGTCAATGTTGCTGAGGCTGGAAAACCCTGTCCTAGTTCAGGCTGTGCTGTCTCCCTAAGCAGGACGATAATCACCCCAAACCGGACCCCCTTCCACTCACCCTTAAACACACACATATGGACACATGGTCTCCACTGGGCAATCCTCCTACAGGCTTTTCCGAAATATTCTTCCTAAACATTCAAATACTCTTTGAGGCTTAGACAAAATAAAATCCCAAAGCTCTCGATAGCCTTATTTTTGCCTACCTGATTTTACCAGCCTTATCTTCCATGACTTTCCACCGTACACAAAAGATCTAGTCAAATCAGACTACTGGATAGTCAGCAAGCATTCCCAGTACCCTGACCCAGGGACGCTGATGCTCAAGTGTTCCTTCCCAGTTTTTATCTTCTGAAATCCTCCAAAGTGAAATGCCTCCACGATGGCAACTCCCAGATGCGACCACGAGGATCTAATGTCTCCCCGTTCAGTACTTCAGTGCTAGCTCAGGTTGCACTGAATTCACCAAATTCCTTACACTCAAGAATAATCAGTATCTTACAGTATTCTGCACTCTCCAGTCTATGGACTTAAACTAAAAGAAAAGACAAAAGTCCCCTACACTGGCATTCAAGTGGGATGGCAATCAATGAGAGAACGTGTTTCTAGGTAAATGAGACAGGTCAGCCTGACAGAAGAAACAATCGCTTATCAAACTACTTATGGTTTCAAGAAGTGCTTCTTCTTCAAGAAGTCAAGCCCTAATGTGACGAAGTTGGTATAACTGATGGGCTGTGGTAAGTGTGGTTCAGACCAAGACCAATGAACAGAAAACAAGGCAGACATGGCAAAAACAGGAAATAATGGGAAAAGGTGAGGCTCTGGTTTGCCCTGAACTCTGAACGCCTAGTGCCTGTCTACAAGCGTCTTACTCTACTACATTTAATTTGGCTAGATTATCATCAGTTAAATAAAAGAAATAAATCTCCTCTTTGGTCACACGTTACAAATCTGGAGTACCTCTAGCAAACACTCCTGACTGCTAAAGAAGAAAGAAACCTGCATTAGGAGTGAAGAGACCTAAATTCCAGTATCAGCTTGGCTACTAACCAACCATGCGGCCATTCAGAAGTCACATATCTGATCAAAATTCTATCCCTTCCAATTCCAACATTCTACAGTTCCCAGAGAGATCTGGGAGGCTGCAGTGAAGACACGGGACAAGGTGTACCGGGAAGAGGGAGAATGGTTAGCAGCCACGTAAGACTTCAGGTCCCTCGGGTAGGATGACACTGTCGCACACAAAAGCCTTCCCAGTGCCACCTCCACACACGAATCAAGGAGCTCAGGCGGAGTGGTGGTGATGTACCTTTAGCTGCTGCAAAGCTCTGGCAATGACCGGCTGACTGGATGTCTGCTCCTGGCGGAGAGTCAGGAGTCCCTCGATGGACGGCTGGAAGGTTTTTCTCTGGCTGGTGAGCTGGGCCGACTGCATGACCACTAGTAAAAGATTATCCACCTAGGAGGAGAATCCAGCACAGGGCTTAAAAACAGACCCACCTCCTGCTTCCCGCTCTAGGTCAATCCCTAGCCCCAAAACAACGCCAACCTCGTCAGGGCGGCCAGGCCAGGAGCCCCGGGGTCAGGAAGGAGTTTGCGAGCACAGCTGCTGCCTGCGGTGGGAGCCGTGCGCTGCAGCGGGCACTGCCGTCTGAGGTCTCCCCACAACGCGGAAGAATCCCATGGAATCGTGCAGGCACAGCGTCTCTCAAACATCCTAGAACTGCGAGTGACTCAGACTCCTGCAGCAGTGTGCGTGTGTGCATGTGTGAGTGCATGTGTTCGTGTATGTGCGTATGTGTGTTGGAGCGGCCTGTGAAGCTGGAAAATGCAGGACTAAGAGAGGGTGAGATGAGTCGCCTTCCACGAGACAGACAAAATAGACACTTTGTTATCTTTTTCTTCTAAGTGACAGTCACTGCAGTATGTTGCATAGAAGTGTGGGTGATGTGATCAGAGTTACGTATAACGGTCATCTCAGAGTACCAAAACACACGTGTGCACGTGGTGCACACGCACACACACAGACCTGGAGGAGGGAAAGTGAGGCTGGAGGCACGGAACTGAAAGTGAAACACCGGACTGGGTCAGGACCCGGATGACAAAGTCTGACCATGGCAGTGGCTCTGGCTGCAGGGAAAGAGTCACTGATGGGAAACGCTTCAGGTGTGTTAGGGCTGGTGATGAGCAGGCAGGGTAAAAAGATGAGTCTATGTTAACTGTCACATTCTGGTTTCAACAACTGAGTGGCCAGAGCAGCATCTGGTGACACACTGAGCACAAGCGGAGAGATCATGTGAAGTCAAGAGGACAGTAAGCCAGTGTGCTCAACGCTGGTCGGGCCCGTCTGTCGCCCATCTGAGGCGCACGAGCCCTCAGCACCACTGTCCCGAGGGGAACACAGACAACACGAGAGCCTTCCCACGGGTTTCGATCAATGAATTCTACAAATCACCATGGGATCCCTATTGGGTAGGTAGGTAGCATTGTAGCCTTTACTACAATGTTAACTAATAACAAATAAACCAGAGTATGTGAAGAAGCAGAATTTTCGAATTGCAAATTAAATGAGGGAGGGAATTCCTTTTAGATCATGAGCATACAGATCACGGCTGAACTAAGGAAAGATATAGATTCCCAATAATCCAATACAATTTAACACACAGAATTTGAAGGAACGAACGTTTTAGTACAAGTTGTGTGTGATATAACATTTTTGGAACATTGAGGCGTATTTTGGGGAGGTCTACACTTGAGACGACTATGGCAGTTAAACCAATCACTCAGGAGCTGCTAACAACTTATTTTCCCTAAAAATATTTTCAGAAAGTAATCCTGCTTCAAGGTAGGGGTGGGAGGCGTGGACATGGGACTGGGAGTGGCACACCTGCATGCTTCTCAGGGTGTCAACAGTCTCCACCTGAGGCACGATTTTGACCGGCTGAGCTTCCCACGTGGCCCAGCTGTCTTCCGGACCCAGAGTGCGGTCACTGTGCTTGGTGAGCAGGAGATGGGCATCAATCAGGGCGTCATCTGACTCTTTCGAGCAATCCTTTCCCGCGGCTGCATTGAGGAACTGCAAAATAGTGCTCTTCTCCGTGGCAAGATTGCCTGGAACAAACACCTGCAAGTTTTCTAAGCCAGGAATCTGTACCTGCAGAAGAAATGATCCCACGTCTTAGACTGGGGAATGTCACATGTTATAAAAGTGTTATTTGAAATATACAGAACTAGACAAAGACAAGTGGGTGCGGGGAGCCAGTGCTGAGGACACTGCAGGGAGCCCCAGTCCCCTGTGACTGGAGCAGGACTGGGGCAGGCTGGGGCGGAGCACGGGAGTGCTGTGCGGGAGGCCTGGGAAGGCTTCTCCACTCACTGAGCGTCCTCTAACTGCTTTATTTTCAAGAAGCAAGAAAACACCCGTCAGGGGAGGAACGCCAGCCTAAAGCAGCTTGTCAGTGCTACTTTGTGATGCTTACGGAAGGTCACCTGACTAAGCAAAAAGGCAAAAAAAAATTAGTACAGAGTCACTAATCATTTTTGGTGAGGACATCCTAAGAAGCCTTTTAAAGATCACTTTAACAAGGAGCACATACGTGACACTGTTGTGCAAATCACAGTGACTGCAGGGAGGGTAAAACTGTGGGCCTGGGACCAAACGCCCAGGAACAATATCATACACAGAACTGTTGGGCCCCAAGAGGCTAGGATGGCGCCGGGTGGCCTTCTCTTCCGGATCGGGAACCCACATGGCCGACCACAAAGGCGCCAAAGTGGCGGTTTCGGTTTCCCATCAGTTTCGTTTCCCGCGAGCCTCCACCCCCTGCAGGGCGTGTCTCTCCCAACGCCCGCCGACAGGGCACATCCCATTGGCCCCCACTTTGCTGACCTCACTTCCCTTCCCTCACCCCATATAAGCCTCTGCGCGTTCTGGGTTCGCGACACTCGCCATCCCGCTCAGCCCCTAGTGGGGGTCTCCGGCCGGCCCGGCGACGCGCCCCACAACTGGTGCCCCGTGTGAGGAGTCTCTTCCGCTGACGGGCCAATCGGTCAACGGGTGAGTGTACCCCCATAAGTTATGGGGCAGTCCTCTTCTAAAAACGACCCCCCTGTTGAACCAAAGAGGTTCTACCCCTTGCTAGACCCCTTTGACGCGGCTCCTTGGCCCCCGGACCTCCAACCCGGATCTCTGGCTGAGGGCCCCCCTGCGCGCCCCCCTTCTACTAACCCCTTTATCCAACCGTCAGCACCTACCCCTCCGCCTCCATACTGCCCTCCTCCTTCGGAACACCACAACTTAAGAAGGCAGTTCTGGAGGATGGGCCTAATGCCCCCTGGACCGAAACCATCCTCCAAGGACTTGCATATTCTCCCTGTACGGGGGAAGACTGGCGCTCGCTGGCCAGGGCCGTACTTCCGGGCGCCCTGTATATAAAGTGGACTACCCTATACAAGGAGGAATGTCAACAAATTGCAGAAAGGAATGCCCGTGCCAATCCTGCCATCCCGATCACCATGGGAATGCTTACTGGAACGGATTGCCAATATGCCTCCGGTATTCAGCAGGCTGCCATTCCTCCCCCATACCAAGATCAGGTGCGAGCCGCGGGCCTCGCCGCCTGGAATAAACTCGAAGAAGGGCCTTCTGAGTCGCCCATCTTGGGGCTACATCAAAAGGCTAATGAGGACCTTCCCTCGTTTATCGACCGGGTGGAAAAATCCATCAAAAAGAAACTCCCCCCAGGGGACCTTAGGGACCATTTTCTAAAAATGGCAGTGTGGGAAGGTATGACCCGTGACCATAGAATGGCCTGTGCGGGCTTAAAAGAAAGGTCCATGGACCGCTGGGTTATTGCAACCAAAGACATTGGCTCTACATCGCATCAAGCGAGAGCTATGGCCGCTGCCCTCAAGGAGCACCAGCAGGAGAGCCTTGAGACCCTCGTTTGCGCCATTCAGCAAACATCCCTGCAGTCCCGCCCACGGACTCACCTCGTTTATGCTTTGGTTGTGGACAAGAGGGGCATTTCAAGAGAAACTGCCCACAGGGCCGTAAGCCCGTCCAGCCTCAATCTTCTGTCCTGCCATGGACCCCATGCCCTACATATCCCCCCTCTCTTCTAATGTCACCTGTCTTTGGACGCCCCCATTGGCGGACAATGGCTCTAATATTGACCTCGGGGCTATTGACCCCAGCTACTGTGACCAAAACACCACAGTAAACAATACTCAACTCTGCCCCCCCAATGCCACTGTATTCGTCTGTGGGGACCAGGCATTCAGCTTCCTCCCCACTAATTGGACTGGCCTTTGTGCCTTAGCTTGGCTTCTGCCAGATCTCAACATTATTCCCAACAATCAGAGCCTTCCGATTCCTGCCTTCGATCGTCTCGGAGGGCGCTCCAAAAGAGCCATCCAGGCCATCCCCATCATGCTGGGATTAGGGATCACTGCGGGAGTTGCAACCGGCTCTGCCGGGATAGGTACCTCTCTCCACTACTATAACACATTATCCCGACAGATGATTAATGACTTGGGTGCAGTCTCGGAGACCATCCTTGACCTCCAAACATAGATGGACTCGCTGGCTGCGGTAGTCCTCCAAAACCGGCGAGGCTTAGATCTATTAACAGCCGAAAAGGGAGGCATATGTTTGTTTTTACAGGAGGAATGTTGTTTCTTTGCCAACCGGTCGGGTATTGTACGAGACAAAATCAAGAAGCTACAGGAGGACCTAGAGAAGCGCCGCCACGCCCTGATGACCTCCCCCTTCTGGACAAGCTTTAATGGCTTACTTCCCTTTCTCCTCCCCCTCCTGGGGCCCATCCTAACCCTACTTCTCCTGCTGACCTTTGGCCCCTGTATTATCAATAAGATTGCCCAATTCGTCCAAAAAAGAGTGGAGGCCATTCAACTCATGAACGTCCATGTTCAATACCAGAGACTGGCCACCCGTGACAACGAGTCCTACGAGGGGCCCCATCAATAGTCTCACGACCTATGGCGGATGGGATTCCTTGCAGGAACAACCCACGCCAGGTCAGGGACCAAACCCCCATACAGGCATGATATTCAATGATGGGTAAGACCGGCGGGGGATGCAGAGCAACCTAAGACAGGGGGTACACCAAAGCAGTGTGATTCCCCAATGACGGGTAAGCCTGAAGGCCCGCCAGCGGCGACCCAAGTCAGAAGTCATGCATACAAAAACAAAAGGGGGAGATGTTGGGCCCCAAGAGGCTAGGATGGCGCCGGGTGGCCTTCTCTTCCGGATCGGGAACCCACATGACCGACCACAAAGGCGCCAAAGTGGCGGTTTCGGTTTCCCATCAGTTTCGTTTCCCGCGAGCCTCCACCCCCTGCAGGGCGTGTCTCTCCCAACGCCCGCCCACACGGCACATCCCATTGGCCCCCACTTTGCTGACCTCACTTCCCTTCCCTCACCCCACATAAGCCGCTGCCCTGCTCAATAAAGCGAGATCCTGCTTCGACAGACCTCCCGAGCCTGGTGTCGTTCCTCTGCGCATTCCGGGTTCGCGACACTCGCCATCCCGCTCAGCCCCTAGTGGGGGTCCCCGGCCGGCCCGGCGACGCGCCCCACACAGAATCTAAGTACTAAGTCTCAAACAAACGGTAGCAAAGATGAGGACTCAGAAAGGGGCTCTAGTGATGAGTCGGGCACTGAAGGCCCAAGTCCCTGTAAAAACTCTGAAGTGTTTCAGAAAATGTGAGGGTAAAAACAAAAAAACGACTTAAAAATCAATTATTAGGGGTGCCTGGGTTGTTCAGTCAGTTAAGCATCTGCCTTTGGCTCAGGTCTGGGATCAAGCCCCATATCGGGCTCCCTGCTCAGTGGAGAGTCGGCTTCCCCCTCTCTCTCTGTCCCATCTCCCCAGGTACACACACCCACATGTGCATGCTCTCTTCCTCTCTCTCAAATAAATGAATAAAATCTTTTAAAAACTCAGTTATTTTGGGGCACCTGGGTGGCCCAGTGGGTTAAGCCTCTGCCTCCGACTCAGGTCATAATCTCAGGGTCCTGGGATCGAGCACCGCATCGGGCTCTCTGCTCAGCAAGGAGCCTGCTTCCTCCTCTTTCTCTCTCTCTCTCTGCCTGCCTCTCTGCCTACTTGTGATCTCTGTCTGTCAAATAAAGAAAATCTTAAAAAAAAAAAAAAAAAAGATTTTCTTTATTTGACAGAGAGAAAGACAGCGAGAGAGAGAACATAAGCATGGGGAGAGGGAGAGAGAGAAGCAGGCTTCCCACAGAGGAGGAAGCCCAACACCGGCCTCGATCCCTGGACCCTGGGACTGTGACCTGAGCAGAAGGCAGCCGCTTAACAACTGAGCCACCCAGGCATCCCAACTAATTTTAATACAGTATGAATAAATATTTGGCTACTTTACCTGCATTCTAATAGTAAGTTAGTAAATACAAAAAACTTTGTTTTTCTGATTATTTCATTGAAAAATTATGAGAAAGTCTTATTACTGGGATCAATATATAGCCAGCAAAGCCTAAAATATTTACTACACGGACCATGAAGAGAAGGTTTTCCCGTTTTAGAAAAAAACAAGAAAGGCATAATATTCCAATTATACCATCTTTAATACTTACCTTAACATACTGTTTTGATTTCAGAACGTCCAGAAGGTCTCTAACTGGGGCTGAAAATATGAACTCTGCTGCTATCTCCAGGTCCTAGGATCACAGTTACAAAGAAACTTCTTTAGGGTTAGCTTGTTAAAAAAAATAAGGCAAAAGAAAAATTTTTAAAAATAAATTGGGATAGTTAACTCACCTTTCTCAACATTTTAGCAAATCCAAGTGCTTTGGAGGCTCTTTCCCTAGCTTCGTGAAAGAGCTCCTTCAGTGCTCGACTAATCTCTATAACCGATCTCCTGCCAAGTTGATGAAAATCCAGTTAGAGTGCATTAGAGTACATTAAGAAATAGCAATAAAGATGAAGCAAATTCTAAATCACACTAATAAAGAGTGAAGATCTGGATAAATGGGAGCAAGCAATTATTGAGAATGTACTTGAAATATTCAGAAGCTTGCTCTCTTGCAGTTTTCTAGAAAGTACTTGTATTCTTCAAATAAATAAGGCACACACAATAACCTTCAAATAACAGTAAGCTTAATTTTCGAAAGATTTCTTACAACGATTTCTCAGAGTTTGAGAAAAAGTTCTTACATTGACTCCCAGCTCAGGATCTTAGTAAAAAGGAATATATGCATGCCGTGGCGGGCTGGTGAACATTTAACAACCGGCTTCTCTCAAAGAACTGTCTTATATGGTGCTCTGGGACTCCTGTGTGTAAGCACGCCCATCACTGCTGCCCGCAGGCCACCAGTGTGCCAGCACGAGTGGCAACTGGGTTAGAGATGAGCGGGATCGCACCTCAGCTCACTGGGGCCAGGAAGAGCCAGCCCCATCACCCACTGCACATTGCTCGGAAACAACCAGAGCACCATCAGAGCTGTTCTCTACTTCACCACCTCTGATCTCCAATTTTCCCTGCTTATTCAGAATTTTGAAAGTCACCGCGCTGGCTCTCAAAACTGCAGGACCTTCTAGAAACGGACTCATTCTGATTCTCGGCTCTTCAGCACTGTCCCAGGTTAAGAAGCTGTGTGAACGCTTCTTGCTTTAACCCTAGCACGATGACATCTCAGGTGTTCTGAACCCAAAATGTGTTTCTCATCCAATTTTGGATGATGAGAGCAACCATTTCAGCTCTAGAGAAGTCAGCTCCCCCTGAATGTTTCCTAAGTTTGAATCATACAATACAGCTAGTAATTGGTCACGGAAGAGCCGTATGGCTGACAATCCCACAGAAACAGCAACTGAACCTGATCCAACCTGAATACTATCTCATGACAGTGGAAGAAATGCAACAGATGTGTAAGGCATGGTTTCATGTATTCAAGCTTCAAGTCCAACAGAAGGAAGAAGCCATGCATAAAAACAGAAATGTGCCAAGTGCCAATTAAATGTAGTAGTGGACTGCTAAAAGGTGGGGGGAGACAGCAACATGAGTATTAAATTAGAGACATTCTAGGACAGAGGGATGAATTCACTCTACTCATTTGTAGTCAACTTACACTATCTCTCCCTTTCTCTAAAGTCACTATTTTTGTTAGGCTAACTAAATTCTAAGTTCATCTTCCAAGAAAATTCCACAGAAAATCCTAAGCAAGCCCATGAAAAGATAAAACAGCAATAAATAGAAATCTTTAGGTCTCCTATGGAAATGCCTAAGGTCCAACATGCTTGGGTTGGAATGGGGCCCATTCTAGACTCATCGCCACAAGCAGAACTCCATGAAGGCACCTGATTTCGTCAGAGGCACTGCTGTCATCAGCGCTGGTCCAGAACTCCGCGCAGCTCTCCTGCAAGCCGACCTCTAAAAAACTTCCTGTCGACTTGAGCAGCATCCCCGCAATGTCACTAGGAAACAAGGACACAAAAGTAAACCAGGGAAGAAAAACTGTCCTTGCGTAATTCTTGAAAAAGACAGTGAAAGGGTCACCTACTGTTTTAATAGTTTAAAAATCAACAACAGTAAGAATTTTCCTCTACATAAAATCATGATGCATGTGAAAAAGAGGAACTCTCCCATTTATGGACAAGTATTTATATTTGTTCTATTTCTACGGTTTTATCATAAACCTTAAAACCTTAAATTATATTCAGAGCAGCTATATAATTATTGTAAAAGTGTAGTTCTCATCTTAAATGTCCAAAATGGTATAAAATAGTCTTGAATACATATCTAAAGCAAGCTGTTTTTAAAAGCTTAATAAACTAAATGACAGCACAAGAAAAACAAAGTGAATTTCTTAAATGCACCTGTTTTTACAAATTTCCCTCACCATTCGCTTTCCATCGTCCATCAACGTGAAATATTGCCTACAGTCGATGCTTCTCGTCGAGTACACAATCTAAATGCTAGGGTTAAAATGTGAGCCCAAGTGTATGAAACAAAACTGAATCCGTATAGTAAAGATTCACCAGCAGCTTCCTGACCTCTTCACTCAAGGAAAGGAACTCCTAGCTAGTAAAAGACACTGAACCAGGGTCAAAGGACTCATCAGAGGAGACTGAACCCAGGCGCAGGCCTGGCTGCACCGGGCCCGCAGGCAATGCAGAGCGGAAGCCGGACAACAGCAGTGGGAAGGGGAGCTCGGTCAGGAAGGGAATGGAGGAGGGGAAGGAAAGTCCAGGAAGAAGAATGAATATGAGCAAAAGGCGTGACGCTGTGTTAAGCAAGAGACCCGCTGTAAAAAGAAACTGCACAATGTGAAAGGAGCACAGAGGTGGCTGAGTAAAAAGACTTGAGAAGTAAGTCCGAGAGTAAGACTGAGAAAGTCCACTGGGGCCACACGGGAAGGCCTCGTGTGTCATGCTAACTCGACCTTTGTTTGGTGGGCAAAGAGGCCGGGCTTTAAAAGTAACCCGGTGGGAAAGTGACCCGATTACAAACCCACTGTCAAGAACAACAGTATACAAGAATATCCACGACGGGTTTACCCCACAAACACTGAGCATCGGTTATGTACTAAGTAGCAGGGAGCAGAACAGATAAAAAATCCCTCCAGTGGGGGCGCCTGGGTGGCTCAGTGGGTTAAAGCCTCTGCCTTCGGCTCAGGTCATGATCCCAGAATCCTGGGATCCAGCCCTGCATCGGGCTCTCTGCTCAAGAGGGAGCCTGCTTCCCCCTCTCTCTCTGCCTACTTGGGATCTCTCCCTCTGTCAAATAAATAAAATCTTAAAAAAAAAAAAAAAAATCCCTCCAGTGAATAGAGAATAAAACAAGAAATAAAAAAGAAAAAGATATAGTTCAGATACTGTTAAGTGCTACGGAGAGAAATAAACCAGGGCAGGGAACTCAGAAATGCTCGTGAGAAGGAACTGCCACATCAAATATGGGGAAGATGACATTAAGACAAAGACCCAAAGGGAGTACAAAATGGGTCATGAAAGAAAGCATGGGAAGAGCAGGCCATGGACAGGGAGCACCAAGTGCAAAGGGCCCGAGGCAGGAGCACGCCCCACCGGGAACACGATCCCCAGGGGAGCCGGGGAGGGAGGACGACAGTGGCCCGGAGACCGGGCGGACTGTGGCCCGGAGACCGGGCGGACAGTGGCCCGGAGACCGGGCGGACAGTGGCCCGGAGACCGGGCGGACTGTGCCCCGCCGGAGGAGTCGCGTTCACTCCCACTCTCACCAAGGAAGCAGGGAAGCCAGGAGTCTTTGGAACAGAGGGGGAAATGGTCTGAGGTGCTGTGAGCAAGACCCCTGGCTGTAGTGCTGAGAGCGGACCAAAGGGACGAAGAGCTGAGCACAGAGACTCCTGGAGAGCGCCCGCAGTCACGTGAGAAGGAACAGCCTGGCAAGAGTGGCAATGGGAAGTGGTGGAAGTGGTGTGGAGGGGTCAGATTCTGGATCTTTCCTGAAGGATCGGCGGTAGCGAGTGAGACAGAGAGAGCAGTCAGGGATGGCAGGGAGACTGATGGAACCTGAGCGAAACAGCACGTAAAGGAGATGGGCGTCGTGATGACACTACAGGCTTGGCCCAGCGAGGACCATGCCCTGAACCAGGCCCTCAGCGGGGCCCGGAAAGCCTGTGAGCTGCTCGGAGCAAGGCTGGGGCAGGCCAAGGCCAGAGCCCCCACCGCACAGACCTGAGGGCGGAGCAACAGAAACAAGGAAACTGACAGGAGGAAATAGGGACGCAGCGAAATCCCAGCACCTGCGTCTGCAGCACAAACAGTGACCTTTCAAACGATCTCTTCTGCAGGCGGCCCAGCCTGGGGCCAGAAAGTGCACACGGAAGAAAGGGCAGGCCGGGCCAAATGACAGGAGACGGAGAGAAGGCGAGATGCCGCACTGGGGAGGGAAGGCCCCCCCTCAGAGGACTGACTCTGGGAAGCGACCTGGACTGGAAAGGCACATGCCCGGGGAGTCAGGGCCTGAAGGGCTGGAGAGCTCTGGAAAGGAGCAAGCTGGTGGCTCGCTGGAAACACAGGCGGACAGAATGTGAGGAGCACGTGAACAGAACAGACGGGGAGGGCAGAAGGGGGAGCCGAGGTCCTGAGCAGGGCACAGAGATGGCGGAGTCCAGGACACTGTGCCACTGCGGTGGGAAGAGAGCCGGGCGAGCAGAGGCCCCGGAGGACAGACAGCGGGGAGGGGAAACTACTCCAGGCGGGGTGCCAGGGATGCACAGAAAGGAGACAGCAGCACTACAGTGGCGGACGAGGCGGCACACACTGACAACGGCCGAGTCTAGAGCCGAGGGGTCCGGCAGTGGGGAGGGGCCCCCTGCAGGGGCCACTGAGGTGCACCCCACCATCAGCCGTCCACTCCTGGACAAGAGACGTTCCATTTCCAAACACACACCTGCAACCACACCCCACTCCCTCAGGGTTTTCCTCTGTTTACATGTCTAACCTGTGCCTTATAAGGAGATTCTGTGTTGACTAGAACATCCTAGAACAGTCTCGGGAAATGCATACCTTGGGTTCCCTGTGTCCCCACAGAGACTGATGCACGCAGATCTACAGTCCTGTGCTACTCTTCAGAGGCCTAAGAGGGTTTGCGTGAAGGCAGGGTTCCTCAACTTCAAAACTGACACTTTGGGTGGAATATGCTTGGTTTGGAGGGCTCCGCCGTGCACTGCACGATGTTTAGCCCACGATGTTTAGCCGTGTCCGCGGCCTCTAATCAGTCCAACCTTCCATCACCACAGTCGAAACTGTTTCCAGATGTTGCCAAATGTCCCCATGGGGCAACCTGCCCCCAGCTGAGCATCCCCACTTGAAGGAACCCAAAACCCAGGGAAGAGGCGCACGCACGCGCGCGCGCACACACCCACACACACACACAGGACTGGTTGTCACGTGCACGTAACTGAACAGGCAAACAGGCCGGCAGGCACACGCAGGAGCACAAGGGTTCCTACCAGAAAAGCTTTCCAGCCTGTGCTTCTCCTCCCCGGATGTAATGGGTTATTTCTTTGGTGAAATTCCATTCTTCTTCTAACAGGTTTTTTAGACTATGGGATGCTTGAGGTAACTGCTGCAGCATTTGGATCCAGCTTCTCATGTAATCAAAATACACCTTAAGATACAAAAACGTAAAGGAGATACTTGAGAATGGAACTCAGCAGCCCCCGACTTTCACCTCTGTTAACCTGGAAGCTACGGATCAGAAGAGCCGGGTGAGGAGGCCGCCAAGCACGGAGCACGGAGAGAAGCGAGACTCTTCGCCGCAGAACTGACGTCTAAACGGGGATGCCTCTTAACGGCACGGCACAACTCCCCGGCAGCTCGGCACATTATTTTCGATCTCTACAGATCACAACAAAATAAAATGTTCACAATCTACACAGAAGTAAAAAAAAAAGAATCAAAATAATAGCACCCCAAAACATTCATTATTAATATATTGTAAACATTATTCCTTTAAGAGGTTGGGATTATTCCTTAACTCCTTATTTTAACGTTAGGCAGTATCTTCTGTGTTGAGAGGGAATGAACACACTTTTCACCATCCTTTCCTGACACCCAGATTTCTACGACAGTGTTTTTTCAAGATTTATGACATATAAATTATGATTTCTAAAAATACTCCTTATTTTGATGTATCCGCTGCGTCCTGGGGTTTCTCTCCACCAGCTTTTCTCGAGGCAGGGTCACAGCTGCTGGATCACAAACCCTCGCTGCCGCTGGATTCGTCTACCGAAAGGACACCTCGCTGAGCATGCAGCACCTTAGCCCCACACTCCCTGTCTCGGGACGCTGACGGTGTCACTCTTCCACCGCCTTCGGATGCTGCGTGCTGTTCAAATGACGAGCCCTGACGCCGGCCTCATCTCCTGCCGCCCTGCTTCCCTCCCACCCGGAGCTGCCTTGCTTCTCCTCTGCCCAGAGGCTCCCAGGGCTCTGTATTTAGTCTCAGACCACAGTTATCTCACCAGGCTACCTCTCCAAGTTTGCTGGAATGAACGCTTTCTGAAATCCAGTACTAATCTTCAGTAGGCAATTTCAGGTCTTTAAGAAAACAGTCTTCTGTTGGTCTTCTGGGCCTCCAGTAGCCACTGTGCGGTGGGAATCCGCAGTCCGGGGTTCCTTATGAACACTTCGGAACGCCGGTGTCTGTACACGTGGAACCTACAATTTATGGGTCTACCACCATCTTCGCCGAATAAAATAAATCTCTTCAATATGAGACCAGGACCCTCCTCTGGCTTCTCGGAGTGCTGCTTCCTCTCCCTGGCCTCCCTGAAATCTGGCTGTCTCCCGAGGATGACCCTTGTCTCGTACAGGCCACGAGGCGCCCGTATGACCACGGGCTTCACGGCCTGCTAGCAGCTGGCATCCTCCTGGGCACCACGGTGCCTTTCGAACCACTGCTCTTGCGGTCTTATTTAAAACCAAAACAAAAGAAATACCTGGCCCTCTAAGATTTACGTCGCCAGACACACCACTGAACCCGTTCCGCATACTGTCACCTCCTGACCGCCAGCTGCCCGTCCTCCTTCGTCACACGCCGACACCTCACCTCGTCTTCTCTCCGCCCCAGGCTCGGCCGCCACGCTGGGCTTCACGCCAGACCTGTCCCTACAGAATCCCCTCCGGGCCTCAAGTCATCAATCCAAACAGCTTGCCTCGGCACCCTCCTCTCGTCCCCACAGGCTTCTGTCCAACCATCACCTCTGCGACTGTTCTCTGATTTAAGCCTCACCTGAACTCCAGGCCGCAGGTTTCTCTCTCCAGGTCACAACCCCCTGCTCCACCCCCTTCCTCCTTATTCAGCTTAGAAGCCACACGGTCACCCTTCCCACGCCCTGCTGCTGCCACCCCCCACGCCGCCACCTCGCCCGTTCTTTTCAGCTCCCTGCCTGCCAAACCCCCAGCACGATGAGCCTGACGAGCCCATGCCCCACGGCCACACTCAGGAAGCTGAGGACACGCGTGTCACGGGTCGGAGCAGCCACTGCTCTCCACGTCACAGTCGCAACCACAGGCGTACGACTCTGGTAATATTTACGTCCCCTCCACCCACTCTCCTCCTCCCTACAAGCACACTTTGACACCCCCCCGTTGTTCTCAAAGAGCCGGTGCCCACCCTCACCATGTCACCCCTCCTAGCGAAGGGGAAAAGGCCTGAGATGGAAACCCCTCATGTTCTCGATACCAAACACGCACAGTCACGTGTGACACGCCGTCCTCCCCTTCCTAGCAGCGGCCGAGCGAAGCTTCCTCCCGATCTCAACACTTGTGTTTGGAGACTCACCTCCTCACGGCACGGGGGGAACCGCGCACTAGCGATTTGCCTCTTCTCTGATATGCACGTAATTCTGTTCATTTCTGTCCCTTAACAAAATCAGTCCCAAAGGCTTTCACATGGTCTCTGGAAACGTCAATTTAAAAACTCTCCCTGGACCCGCAGCCTTCGCTACGAACCCCATTGCACGAGCCAGGCCTCGCGGGAGCCGGCCCTCCCTCCTGCTCTTCTGCAACTGCCACGTCTTGTTCATCAGTGTCACATTTTCATTCCTCTTCGGTTCTTTTTACGTCGCTTCCTTCGATCGTGGCATGTTCCTACATCTCTATCGTGTTTACTGCCTTGGTTCTTTTGAAGGCCAGGCCCAGAGAAATGAGCTAAGACAGTGGACAGCTTCAATATGGCTTGTTGCCTCAAGCGAACGCTCACCAAGGTACGTCCCCAGACCTGCACACAGTCAGGGTGACGATGTCACACAAAGTAAATCCCCCGAAGTCACAGAGATTCCACATGGCGACCTGCTGACCTCCGCTTCCCCTCCCCCCGGGAAGCTCACACTCCTCCTCAGCCAGCAGGATATGCTCCTGCGGCTCTGGAAGTGTCTCCACTTCTGCTCCCCTGTCTCGCAGATCTGCCCCTGACAAGTCCTCCATGGCGACTCCTCCTGCTTCTCTCCTGACCATTCACAGCCCGGATATCCCAGCTCTAATGAATCCCTGGCTGGGCTAGGAGATATACAGAGTTTGGGCCAACCCTCATTTTAGCCCAAATTTCAAGGCAAATAGAGTTTTCTGGAGGTAAGGAGAGGAGAGCAGTGTGGTCAATCTCCTCCTTTACTAAGCACGGAATTTCATTCTTTACTCTTCATTCTTTTTGATGTTTTTTGGTGAGGCTCCAGAGCAGGGTGCTGTGGCACCCAGGATGTGACTGATCATTCAAAGGCCATTCTCTCCCTCCTTCCTAACGAAAACACCAATTTTGTTTGGGTTCCCCCAGTTTTCAAAATACGCACCTGCCATTAGCCACTGAGCATACTTTGAGACACAATTTTAAAATCACTGCTAACTTCTAGCTCTTCATCTGTGAAATTATGGAGATTAAGGCAGATCTTGCCCCACATGGCTCATTGGCAGCAAAACCAAGACTAAATCCTAAGCACTTGCGGCTCTAAGGAGTAACTTCCTTCCCTACACTTCAGATGACCCACAAGTTCACCACCGACACTGAAGCTGAAGGACCTGGAGGGCACAGTTCACCTGCCTCATTCTTCTCCCTCCTGCCCCAGTGACCGCATGCAAAGGGGTGCTGTGCGTGCCGTTGTAAAACCACCAAAGACAGTTCAGAAAGCAAAGCATTTTCTGGCTTTTTAAACTCCTACTTTAACCAACCACTGACAGAGAGAGAAAAAATTTGCTTTTGCTTTTTACCATGACTTTTCAATGGTAAGGACTTTTCTAACCTAAGAAATAAATAGTATTTCAAAATGTAGCCACATTTTCCACACTTTGATCTTTTATGGGTGCTCCCGCAAACACGCAGGAAATAATTTCAAACTCAAAACTATTTCTTGTGCTATGCCAGATACTGAACGTCCCCTTTGTGCCCTCATTCTTCTTTCTGTCCTTCCACGACAGAGGCTGGGGAGCTAAGTATTTGCATCCCCAGCCTCCACGACAGTCAAGAGGCAGGCACCAGGTTTGGCTAACGCGACACGGGGGAACTCTGTCAGCAGTGGCTCCCGAGAGAGCGCCACCGCTCTGGACCGAGCCGACAAGGATACTTTCTCCCTTCTGCTCTTTTCCTTTCCTCTAGCCTAGAAAGTGGGGGTGACATCCGGGTGTGCTGGAGCCATCCCAAGACAGGATAAGTGAAAGGTCACACAAAACAGGTCTTTAAAGCATTCCAAACACAATATACCCTTAAGCACTGTCATTTTTACTTTGTGTCACTGACCTGTCACATGGCAGGACCACCCGTGCATATACTCTCGTGCCTCCAGCCTGTCGTTACAGACTAACACGCTGCGGGGCACTGCAGAAGACAAGGGCACCTCGGGCCACTTGGAGCCCTGGCTTACAAAGCTTCCGGGCTAGCTGAGGAAGCTTCGAGCAGAGCAGCAGACCACTGAGCACCAAGAGCACAGCCCCGATTACAGCTGCCATGAGAGTGCGGGCAGGGTAAATGTACATTAAAGGCTGAAGCTGCCAGATAAAGCTTTCTAGAGAAAAGTAAAACTTCCAAGTAAGTCTGAAGTGGACAGGTGAGGCAACGGGACATGTCTACCGGGAAGGACTAATAGGAGCCAAAGGACAGAGGCTGGAAAGCACCAGGCAGTACACCACCTGTGGTGTGAGAAGCCCGGGGAGCTCCTCTTGGGAAGAAATCAAAGCCAGCCTGCTCCCGCTAGATCCCGTATTTACAGTTGCCCGGATGTGCGTGGTTCCTCCGCTAACTCTTGACTCAGCTAAGAGCTCCCAGATGTCCCCAGGCTAGCTGAGAGGACCCGTCTCCAAGTTGTCCCTGCACCTCAGCAGGATTCCACCCTGGCACTCAGGGTGCAAGTACCCCCCATGCCCAGGTCCCAGCAGACCACAAGCCTCTTACTGTCCACTCTGGCCTCCCCAGCCCTAGCGCGGGCAGCAACACAGAAATGGCTGATGCCAGACAGCGTGATACAACAGGACCAGACTATGATTCCATTTCTGGGCCGTTCTGCTGTAAGATGAAGACTCTTATGTTAAACAGTGAACTGAGTTAAGCTTCATCAAAAATTCTAACGCAAAAACCACTGAGGATTCGTTAAAATGCGGATTTAGGTGAAACAAATTTAATCCAATACGAGATGACAAGGTCAGGTTGGTCACGCTGCCCCCGTGTTCACTCTCATGTGCTCGCGCTCTGCTCTCTCTCACACACATTCACACCCCCCGGGGGTCTCACCATCAGCATTTTATGCAGGTCCTCCTCGAAGGCGTCCATGTTGCAGTCCGTCCCGTCCAGCTGGTCGAGCACCTCGTGCAGCATGAACTGGTAGTACTGCTTCATCAGCAGGCCGCCCTTGAGCACCTCTTTACACTCCCTCGCCAGCTGCGGGGCACAAAGTCTGTCACCGCGCGCACCCTCAGCGCACCCCCTCCTCAGCCTCGCAACCTCCGAAAGCCCTAACATGCTCTCCAAGTCCTTATCAGTTCCGTTTAGGTAACTACCTTAGTTGTCTCAATTAAGAACTGAACACTGAAAAGAAAAGTAGTTAATATAGCATGAATACACAGAGAAGCTATCATACGGGCAAACACCAATTTGTGAAAACCTATGACCCCACAAGTACATCTGTGTAGAAAATAAAGCAGAGAAAAAGATCTACTTTTGTACTAGTTTGCATTCTATAAGACAAGGGTAGGAGAGAAAAATCCCCTAACAAAACTGATGATTTTTGTCTGAAAACATAATAGGGATTCAAATTTACATACATGCCACAGAGCATGACCATCTTTGTAATAATTCAGCATAGCAACTACTATGATTTGTGACCTTTACCATCAAAAGCCTCTAATCACCACCAAACCTAGGATCGATGTGTTTAAATGAGATGGAAGCCAAGGGAAAACAAATCTAAACAAAGAGCTGAGTGCCAGCATGGGCAGGCCCAGCAGGAAACGCTGGAAAGGAGTGGGAGGCTGACATGGGATGACTGCCCTTTAAGTGTTTTCATCATAACAGTTATCATGTATTATCATAATATTATTTAAAATGATGGGGATAAATAAATTATGATGAACCTATATAACAGAGCACTCCTGCAGACATTAAAATCTTATTTTTAAAAAATATTTAAGGGCAAAAATTCATATATATATATATTTTTTTTTTTCTTTGACTTCTGTAAAAAAAACAGATGGAGAAAAATATACCAAAATAATTACAGTGGTTATCTCTGAGCGGCAGCATAATAGGATAATTTTCATTTATGTCTATATCATTTTCTGTTCTTTTCAAATATTCTAAAATAAATATGGATTGTTTTTATAAACATAATTTCCCCCTTAAAAGGTTCTAAAAATAATTACCCTCATAAGAGAGCCATGGCTAGAGTTAAATTTATTAAAAGCTGTTCTGTTCAGATGTAAATTTCTCTGTTAAAGATGTCACTTAGGGGTGCCTGGGAGGCTCAGTGGGTTAAGCCTCTGCCTTAGGCTCAGGTCCTGATCTCAGGGTCCTGGGATCACCCCCGCATAGGGCTCTCTGCTTAGCAGGGAGGCTGCTTCCCTCTCTCTCCGCCCGCCTCTCTGCCTACTTGTAATTTCCCTCTTCAAATAAATAAATAAAATCTTTAAAAAAAAGATGTCACTTAGGTGACATTCACTTATAACCGAATCTATGAATGATCTTAGCCAAAATTTGTTTTATTTTGATCCTAGTAATGCTACATTCATCTATGTATTGTTTTTATTTTTAAAAAAATTTTAACATAAAGTGCTGTTTCATCCTCACAATAGCCCCATCAGCAAAAGGTAAACTCTGCCTTGTCTTACCAGGTTACATTCCTGAAGTATTCCTTCTGTGAGAAAGGGAAGTATTTTACCCAAACTTACTAAATTACCACTGCAGTCAAGTGGCCAAGTGAGAAGCACGGCCAGTGGGGATGGCAGGACAGGAGCCGGCAGCAAGGTGCTGAGCAGCAGAGCGAGTGAGAAAGCAGCGCTCTGGTGGGTGCCAGACGGAAACTTGAAGTGAGGACAATGAAGTGCGCGAGTCACCCCCTCCCAGCTAAACCTATTCTGGGCCTATCATATGGCCTGTGCTTGTCCCCAGATGCCATCGGTCGTCACCAATGAGCTCCTAGCCCTTCCATCATGAGGGGATGGACACGCACAATCGACAAAAACATACCTTTCTCTTTCTTTTCTTTTCTTTTTTCTTTTTCTTTTTTTTTTTTTGCCAAAATCTGACATGTTTATTCTGCATAGTGGATATGGTAATATCATAAAACAAACATTCTGCAGCATTCACTGAGCTAGATACAATAGCTTCCAGTCATTCCTGTTACCTCTGGAGTATCAAACTCCCTAGAGAATCCCATCCAAAATGAATGAAAACAAGAAAGCAGCAGCTGTTATTACTATTTAAACCATGCAACTGTCTAAGCAAACAAAAAGTCCAAACATCTCCCCACTGCATACTCTAAAGACATTTATCTGTTTCCACACAGCTTAAATAGAACAAAAAATAAATAAATTTAAGGAACTTAAACTACTTCTAACGAGTGAATTTTAAGATTCCAGCCTCCAAAGACTGATGTTTACAGACTGTGTCACTTCATCACCATACTTTTATATCCTTTTGGAATAAGGAAGCGATGGCAGAAAGGTTGGGCAACAATCTTATCTCTAAGGACTCCACACAAAACACATTTTCATTATTTGCAACAATCCAAAATAAAAACTATAAGCCTGCAGAATAGCACAGTAATCACTAAATATTTTTAAGGAGTGCTTGAAACAGACCTGCTTAATACTCAAGAGAGACGGTTCCCCAGCTGGTCTCTGTTCCAATCTTAACTTCAGACACTCGTGTATCACATTCAGAAGGACTCGACAGAGCACCAGGAAGGCAGGCTCGAAGGAGGGTAAGTCCATGGACTTCAGCTCATCCCACGACACAGTGCTACACTTCTGCTCCGAGGAAGGTGGCTTCCTGGATAACTGCACATAATCGGAACCCCACATAGGGTGTGGAAATTCGGAAAACTAGAACAAAAATTCAACAGAAGTTAAGAGAGCAAACGAAACCACGTCCTAAGGCTGCGGCTATCAACTATTATTCTCTATAGTTTGCAGACGATCTACAAAATCACAGTTTTGCTGGAAAATATTCTTCAGAATAATTCAACATTTTCAACACAGACCCAAGAAGTTCTAAAAGTAATAAGAAATCATAACAAGGACACCAAATTATAATGTTTTTCTCAAAAGATCATAGCAGAAAAAGAATCCAGTTCATCATTTGCATCAAACATTTTATCATCATACTTAAAATGATTAGAACACTTTATTTTTTAGGTTATATACATTACTAGCCATAACTATCTTCAGACTGAGAAAACCAGAAATTATTGAAATTGGAGAAAAGATTACAAAACCAGGGAGCTGTTTATATAAATACAAAAATTACTTGGTGCAACCAAACTCTTCTAGTCCATTGCTCTCCTGAGCTACACCAAATGATGCTGATAGAAAAAAATTCATAAAATTGACCTGTCTGGTCCCACTCAAGTATCTGTTATTCAATGTTCCCAGGAATCCCAGGGTTGCCCATCCCTCCTTACAGTTACCCTCTTCAAATGCCTTAGACTTTTCCTTATAGGACAGGGGATGTGGAGCTTTCCCCACTGTCCTTAGACCCCTGGCAACATCATCCTGACCAATCACATCCAAAGACCTTCCCTTCTCTTTTTATTGAGAAAATAGAGGCCAACAAATTCGAAAACCTCAACTTCTCGTCAAATTTTTTTTTAAAGATTTTATCTATCCATCCCAGAGAGAGAGATTGAGAGAGAGGGAGAGAGCGAGCAGGGGGAGGGACAAGCAGACTCAGCACTGTGGGCGGAGTCCGACACAGAGCTTGATCTCAGGACCCTGACATCATGACCTGAGCCAAAACCAGGAGTCGGACGCTTAACCAACTGAGCCATCCAGATGCCCTTCAACTTCTCTTCGGTTTAAAACATCACCAATTGTAGCTACTCTGCCTCCATGTCATTCCTATCTATGCTCCCTCTCATGGAGTGAATTCTTAATTGGTCTCCTCTGCGCACATCCTTTTATGCTCAACACATACTTCTGCATTTAAATTAATACATACTTCAGTTTCCCACAGCAGCCAGGAATTTTTTAAATGATACATCATTTTTAAAATGTGGTCAATGTGGTTAGGGTTAAGACATGTCTGTTTAAAAGCTTTAGGCAATAATAAACGCTTGTTTTCCTCTGGTGTACAGAATGATCTCAGGTCAAAGGCTTCTTCAAAGCTCTACAAAATTCTGCAAACTTTCTCTGATAAAATTCTAAAGAGGTTTTTTTTTTTTTTTTTTTTTTTTTTGCATTCTCTAGAATTCCAGCCTGTTCACCCATCTGCTACAGGCTCACTGGGAAAGAGAACAATCCCTACTTGTCCATCGTGCAAAACAACACTGCGTGGGAGACCCAACAGCCAGACCCACACTGCCGCGGAGGAAATGTGTTCCCACTGGTGGTGCCCGGTGGGTCAATCCGTGTCCAGTGAGGAACAGACATTAAAAAACTACTAAGAAGCACTGAAGAGGAAACAGCAGTTTTAACTAAGGGAACCAAGGCGAAGCATCGAAACAGCGACACTCATTAATGGAGGAAACAGGAGAGATCCGTAAAATACTCTACTGCACAATCGCACTGAAGTCCTCCAGAAAACATTTAACAAACCAAGATTCCCAAAACAAGTTCAATAAAGCCAGTGAAAACTGAATGAATGTGGTAAAAATTAATAGCTTAGACATTAACTACAGGAATTATTACCACAACAAAGAGCGAAAGAAAAAGGAATGGAAGTTTTGAGTGAAAAATAGAGACATGGAAGTCAGATCTAGGAGCTTCACAGGAAGATAAAACAGGAGGCCAGAAAGAACAGGAGGAGGAGCTGGAGGAGAGCTTTTTGCACAGTCAAGAAACCACTAATGCGAAGAAGAAAGAAGATACCTCTTTGGACAGGGAAGAACTCAAAGTACAATTCATTTATCTTCACTGAAGAACTTCACTAAAAACTACTGAGGAAGTACAGTAGGGTCTGGTCAAATGAAAATTAAATCAGAATAAAGATCCCAAGACAAAAATACCCAAAGAAGTGAAAAGCCATGAAATTAGAAGAAGTTATACAGGCAGATACAACTCCATGATGATAACTTGGTGGAAGATTATAATCAAGTTCTAGAAAGGAGTATTTTTTTTTAAGCATACTATAAGGAAAAAACCCAAGTATTAAATTCCCAATTATTTCAATAAAACACAAGAAGAGAGGAAGGAGCAATAAAGTACAAGAATGGCATCATTTGCTACTATTTCATCTGTTTATTATTATTTCCAGTGGGAAACACAGGATTAAATATGGTATAAAATCTGTGATCAACTCAGGAAAACTGGCCTGACTCAATAATCAAGACATCAATAAAAACCTAAGTACAATCATAACCCCGCTGGCACTTTGGGGAGGTTAATAAATTCATTCAATGAAATTAATGTGGAAGAAAGTAACATGCAAAAGTAAAAACAGCCCAGAAATTTTTTAAAAGAATAAAAGGGAAGAACTGCCCTAAATGATGACAAGTTACTAATAAACCTACTTTATTTAAAACAGAAAAGTACTGTAAACAGATCAGCAGAGAAATGTATCAAATTATCTCTAATCAATACATTAAAAAGTATACAGCAGTTGAAGAAGTTGTAAAATGGATAATCCAATGTTAAAGAAAACTGAAAAATAATTACATCTTACCTCCCCCTATAACTATAGTCATAATTTTTTAGTTATACAGCTATTTAAGAAATTCTTAACTGATATGAGAAACTAGAGTATGTATTAACGTAAATACAAAAATATGTTTGAACATATACATATGGAAAGACTCCAAATGTTAATACAGGTTTAATAACCTAAACAGAGAGCTATACATTATTTAAGATTTTATTTATTTGACAGAGAGAGAGAGAGATCACAAGTAGGCAGAGAGGCAGGCAGAGAGAAGGCGGAAGCAAGCTCCCTGCTGAGCAAGGAGCCTGATGTGGGGCTTGATCCCAGGACCCTGAGATCATGACCTGAGCTGAAGATAGACACTTAACTGACTGCGCCACCCAGGTGCCCTATATATTAGATTAAGCCATATAAAACTGCCATTTTAGTCAGTCAAAAATAACCAAATACTGGCAATTTAGTACAGGGTCAACAGAGTAACAGAAATTCTGGAAAGGCAGTGGTGGCAGCAGGATTTTAATTTCCCTTAGTTCCCCCATAAGAACAGAGAGAATGAGGACACAAAGTCAAAACTCCCTGAGACACATGTCCAATGGCATCTCCATGAACTACAAAGTACAAGAAATGGGGGGAGGTGAACCGTGCCAGACCCTGTAGTATCAGCACATAGGGGATTAACAGGGTGTCTGATGGGCCCAAAGGGACAAATGCCACAATCACTAATGACTATTCGTTCCCTGCTTCTATTTGAGGGCCTGAGGGAAACAGTGATTTGCGCACAAAGTCATGAGTGAGGTCAAGGGGTTGCAACAGGTCTGAAAGGGCTGAAGTGGTTTCGGCCTCCCAAACTCTTACAACTACCAGCTCAACTCCCCTTCCAGGACGAACGTGCTCGACTGAAATCCAACGGACCAGGGAAGGAGAGAGGAGGTGAAGAATAAGAAGGCCCAGGAGTAGGAGGGCCACACCGGAAGATTTCAAGAAAAGAGAACATGTGTTTTGGCAATTCAGAAGAAGGAGCTCAAAGCTACAAACCGTAACACTTTCTAAACTCTCTCTTTCCTTAAAGTTCATGAAAACAAATATGTTTAAAAATGAGCAACAAGGGACGCCTGGGTGGCTCAGTTGGTTAAGCAGCTGCCTTCGGCTCAGGTCATGATCCCGGTGTGCTGGGATCGAGTCCCACATCAGGCTCCTTGCTCGGTGGGGAGCCTGCTTCTCCCTCTGCCTCTGCCTGTCATTCTGTCTGCCTGTGCTCGCTCTCCGCCCCCCTCTCTGATAAATAAATAAAATCTTTAAAAAAAAAAAATGAGCAACAAAAAGACTATGGTAGAATCCAATACAGGGTTATTAAGCAGAGAAATAAGGAGCAGAATAACCCTAGAAACAGCGAAAGCCTGCCAGAAAGACATGTCCACTAACAGAGAGGACTGCAGTCTAATTTCCCCAAGAAAGCTAAAAGAAATTAAGAAAATCATAGAAAATATAAAACAACATAAATTATAATTAGAAAGACTCACAATATCACTTTATATTACTATAAAGTGATAGCACTCGAAAGATAGTTTTTTTAATTGAAAATCACTTTAGGGGCACCTGGGTGGTTCAGTCAATTAAGCACCTGACGCAGTTTTGGCTCAAGTCATGATCTCAGGTTCATGAGACCGAGTCCCGCTTTGGGTTCCTAACTTAGTGGGGAGTCTGCTTCTCACTCTCTCCCTCTCTCCCTCCTCCTGCTCCTGTTCTCTCTCTTTCTCTCTCTCTCTCTCAAATAAATAAATAAATCTTTAAAAAAAGAAAATCATCTTAAAAACACAAAGCTAACCAGTAGGGACATGAGCACAAAAAAACAGAACAGATGAGGGCTTCACAGAAATCGAAGGTAAAAATGAAGACAATTTTATAAACCAGAAAGAAAGAGAGAGAAGGAAGAAAAGACGGGAGGTAGGGAGGTTGGTCTGAAATAAAGTGACAGAGAGACAAAGTAGATCCAAAACACATGCAGTAGTGGTTCCCAGAGAAGAAAACCAAACTAATGAAACAGAAAAGAGTTAAAACATTAAGAAATTCACTTGAAATTAAAAAAAAAAAAAGAAAAGAAAAGAAGAAAGCCAACAAAACCTGAAATCATATACTAAAAGGGCACTATGTATTCAAAAACACCAATGTGGAAAAACCAACACCAGGTAAACGAGTGGAGTTTAAAGAAAAAGAAAAAAGACAATCCTTTGGACACTCAGGTTATAAATAAATTAAACAGACCAACAAGTCTGTACTTATAAGCAGAAACAAAAAAAATCACATTTCCATGAGACTTTGCAACCTCAATGCTGCTTGCCAGAAGACGATGAAGGATATATATTAAACTTATTCAAGAACAGAAAATACAAGCCAAAGATGGTATGGCCAAACAAACTTGCAAAAGTCAATGCTGCAAATTGTCAGGAAAAGCCAAGAATTCAGAAAACAATGGTCTTATGAGCCCTTATCAAGGACTCTACTACAAACGAAATGACTCAGGAGGCTGTTTACAAAACCAAAACAAGAGCCTTAAAAAAAAAAAAAAGAAGTAAAGAGAAATGAACCCAAATCTAAATCTCTCATCTCTGTCTGTATGTCCATCTACGGAAACATACACACACACTCCTGTGGGGCTAATAGGAGGTGAGAATGTAAGGGAGAAAGTTCAGCCACGATGGCCGTACTGCAGATTCACCACACCCCTCAAACCCCAGCAGAAAGGGGAGGGCATATGCAATGTCCTATGGAGCATTTCACTGCAAGAGCAAATCACTTCAAATGAAAGCCCAGGTAAAAGAAAAGGATTAATTCCAATATCCTCATGGTTGAGAACGAACAAATACCAATCAAAAAATGTTGGGGCAGGGGAGAGCAATAAGGGAATTAATGTAAGTATAACCTTAAGGGGTAAAAATAAACTGGTCATCTATTAAAAGTAAAGAAAATTGCATACACAGCTTATATAAAAAAAAATGGAAGAATATAACAGTTTTTTTTTTTAAGCTTATCATTATCAGGGAAACCAGATTCCCTTGAAAATATATTATTCCATAGATTCTCTCTTAAAACCAAATATTTTTCATAATTCCTGCAAAATTAAGTTTAAAAAGCAATACCTAAAAATAACAAATCAAAGATCTATGAATGGAGAAATAAGATGTGGCCCATCCACACTATGGAATATTATGCAGCCATAAAGAGGAACAAAGTACTGCTACAAATACAATGTGGGTGAGCCTTGAGAACAAGATGCCAGGTGAAGGCAGCCAGTCACAAAAGACCAAATATATGATTCCATTTATATGAACTGCACAAAACAGGCAAATATAGAGAGACAGAAAGCAGGTAAGTGGTTGCTCAGGGCTGAGGTGATGAGCGAAAGGACTGTGGAGGCGGCAGCTGAAGGAGACAGGGCCTCATTTAGGAATGCTGAATATGTTCTAAAAGTAGCCAGTGGTGGTGGTTATCCAACTCTCAATATAGTAGAAACCACTGAAGTGAATACTTCAAAATGGTGAATTTCATGGTATGTGAATTCTGTCTCAATAAAGCTGTTATTTTAAATATACAACCAAAGAAAGAAGAAATTCTAATTATATGTCTAGTTAGTGGCATAATCATAGCAATTATTGAATTATCTTGAAAACACAGTAATTTGGTGGTATATCCCAAAGGGTATAGCCCTAAGGATGGTGGGGGAGGGGGGGCTTATACTTTTTCAGTAATCATACTGCTGCTGGTACTCCTCTGAGATTATTGTATATGTATTCTGAAATATAGTCAGCATATTCTAATAATCTATTACTCTGAGACTCTAATGCCATCATTTCTATTACCACCACAAATTGAGATTTTCACTGTAGAAGAAAAGCCAAGAGAGATTATGTAAAAAATTGAAAATTGTTAGTATAAAATTGGAATGTATTTTTGAAGAGAACCAAAACAATGATCGACGACTTCTGTTACAATGACAGTCCTAGAATAGCACTTCCCGAGAAAAGGAAAAAGAACTCCCTGGAGACAAACCAGATTCCCAGTCTCAAGCAGACGTATAACATAAGCTTAAAGTAGCTTCTTACATCAGCTATCAAGAAGTTATGAAACACTCCTCACCTGGGCTGTGATAAAAGGACCTCAGCCAACTTGAATATGTTCCCACTGTCCAAAATGGGACAATGTGAACATCAATTATTACAATTACTTTAATGGATTATAATAATGATTTCGATGGGTTGAAACATATCAAATGGGTTTAAATTCATGAGTGCAAAATCATATTAATAAAAAAGCACTCACTGGTCACCGGTAAGCCAACTCATTTTTCTGATAAAGGGTAAATAAAAGGGAAAAATTCAAGCATATTTACCCTGTCCCTTCTGTTCAATTATTCCACTGGGTAACCAAATAATGACTGAGGAAATGTTTAAGATACTGTAGCAATATCTTATTTAATACAGCTGATAATTACGCTAATAAGAAGAAAAGAGAATTAGAAATATCATTTTCAATCCTTATTGAAGTAAGCAATCTAGACAATGAACGTTAACTGCTGATGTCTCAAAGAGACAGTCATATGTATGCCACCATGAAGCAGTATTGACACCATCCTTCAACCAATCAATCAAGAAATCCTGGATCTAATCAAGCCACTAGTTCTCACAGTCAGTTTACACAAAACACAGAGAAGAAGGAAACACAAAAAAGGACAACTGTATATGCAATCACCAAAATTCAGACGGTAGGAGAACCTCTATAGGATGAAAAGTCCAGGTTCTTCAATACACATATGGCCAAAAATAGGGAGGGGGAACTACAGATTTAAAAAGACTTAAGAAATATAATGAACTCAGGGCACCTAGGTGGCTCAGTCAGTTAAATATCCAACTTATGGTTTTAGCTAACTAAGGTCATGATCTCAGGTTGTGGGACCAAGCCCCATATCAGGCTCTGTGATCAACAGAGTCTGCTTAAGATCCCCTCTCCCTCTCCCTGCCCCTCCCCACCGCTCACAAACTCTCTCCCTCTCTCTCTCAAATAAATACATAAAATCTTTGGGAAAAAATATAGTGAACTGTTATGTTTTATGATTATTTGAAAACTGACTTAAATTGTACAATATTTTTTTTAAAGAAAACCAAGGTAACTATGACACAATCAAAATATGAACACTGGGGCGCCTGGGTGGCTCAGTGGGTTGAGCCGCTGCCTTTGGCTCGGGTCATGATCTCAGGGTCCTGGAATCGAGTCCCGCATCGGGCTCTGCTCAGCAGGGAGCCTCCTCCTCTCTCTCTCTGCCTGCCTCTCTGCCTACTTGTGATCTCTCTCTGTCAAGTAAATAAGTGAAATCTTTAAAAAAAAAAATTAATCAAAATATGAACACTAATTTGATCTTTGATGATCAAGGGAGTTAATGCTATGTTTTAAGTATGATAACGGTACTGTGGTACACTTCTAGAACAAGCCCTCATCCTTCAGAGAAACATACTGAACTATTAAAGGATAAAATATGACACCCGAGATTTTCTTCAAAGTGATGGGAGAAGGTGTCAAGTGGCTAGAGGTACGGGCCATGAGCTGATAACCAGTGTGCTGGAATTATACAGATTCAAAGGGACTCATAATATTATTCTGTCTACTTTTGCATGGGTTTAATACTTTCCACAAAAAAATCTTTGAACTATGTAAAAATAAGGGAAAAATATACAATGTTTTATAATCTCTCACTACACACAAAATAAAGTGTTCAAAACTAGAATTAAACTTTTAAATTTACATCTAGCGAAAAACATCATAAACAAGTTAAAAACAGTTTACAGCCATAATAAAAAACGAATAATATCCATAAAATAAAAACAGCTCCAATAGGTCAAGACTGTAATTTAAAAAAACAATAGAAAATGAACAAAATGAATAAAAGTCAAAGACAACATGCAACTGGCCAACATGCAACTTGACAACAAGCTCAATGTCACTAAAAACAAAAAGAATTAAGTTAAAATAAAATTGTAGTTTTTACTGATAATGGCTGCAAAAATGAGGACAAATGGGATTTCTCCTACACCACTGGATGAAGTATACGTTAGTACAGCCATTTTGAATACCAACTTCCCAATATCTATCAAAGATTTAAATATGTATACCCAATGACTCCATAATTTCATTTTGATTAACCATTCTTACAAAACAGTGGAGTAAGTTCATAAACGGGAAACATACGGTATCTGTAGCTACACCACTTATAAATTAAAAATAAAAACAACAAAAAAAGTGTCCATTAAGAGTGAAATGGTTATACTCATTAGGGAAATGCAAATCAAAACCACAGTAAGAAGGGCACCTGGGTGGCACTGACAGTTGAGTATCTGACTCTTGGTTTCGGCTCAGATCATGATGTCAGGGTTCTGAGATCGGACCCCAAGCACAGCCTGCATGAGAATCTCTCTCCCTCTCCCTCTGTCCTTCAGCTCATGCATGCGCATACTCTCAAGATAAACAAACGAATCCTAAAACACACACAAAGATACCACCACACACTTAATGAATGGCTATTATCAAAAAGATAAGTAACAAATGTTGGTAAAGATGTGGAGAAAAGAAAACATTTGTGCAAGATGTGGAGAAAAGAAAACATTTGTGCGCTGTTGGTGGGAATGTGAACTGATGCAGCCACAATGGAAAACAGGACAGACATTCCTCAAATATTAGAAACTGACCTACTATGTGATCTAGCAATTCCACTTTAGTGTATTTATCCAAAGAAAATGACAACACAGACACAAAAAGAAATCTGCACCCATTTTGTTCACTGCAGCATTATATACAGTAGCCAAGATAAGGAAAAACCCAAGTGTCTATCAACGGTGTGAGATTTTATATATACAAAAAGGAATCTTATTTAGTTACCCAAAAAAGAAGGAAATCCCGCCATTCGTGACAAGGATGGATCTTAACGACATTTTGCTAAGTTGAAATGAGTCAAACAGAGAAACACAATTACCATATGATACGACTTGGAGGAGAAATCTAAAAACAAAACAAAACTGAACTCAGAGATACAAAGAACAGACTGTTCAAAGGCAGACAGTGGGATTTAAAAAATAGAGTCAAATGATTCATTCCGATGACGGCGTAATGTGTAGCAGTTAACTGGAACTGAGGTAGAGCTACATATACAAATATGGGGACGACCCCAAAGAAGAAAATTATAGAATACAGCATTATCGCTTTTAAAAAAGAAAGCACTTGTCATGATGAACACTGGCTGTGGACCTGAAAGTAACATTATGCTGTATGTTAATTGGAATTTAAATAAAAACTTTTTAAAAATTACCTGTATTACATAACCAAGATATATATTTATATAAGCACAAAAAGTAAAATATGCAAGCCAGAGAATTACTACTCTGAGCCAGAGTACAAGATAAGTAGCAACTGTTTCTTTATATACACATTCAATAAGTAAGACAATAGAAAGTGAATTGTTTTATAAAATACAGGAACAGATCAAAATACCTTTGACCCTTGAATACCATGAGTTTGAACTTTGTGGGTCCACTTACATGTGGTTATTTTTTGATAAATACAGTACAGTAAATGTATCTTCTCTTAGGATTTTTCTTAACATTTTTTTTCTAGTTTACCTTATTGTAAGAATACAATATATGTATACATGACATATAAAATACATGCTCATCGACTGCTAAGGTTATCAGCAAGGCTTCCGGTCAACAGGAGGCTATTAGCAGTTAAGTTTTGAGGAAGTTAGACGTCATACACATATTTTCAACTGTGCAAGGGATCAGCACACCCAACCCGCGTGTTGTTTAAGGATCAACTTTTTGTTACCCTTCAAAAGTTTCTATGGTTCTACACCAGGGGTCATATCACAAACTGAAATGCTTACAGGGCCGGGTGGGTGATGTCAATGGGGCACTCGGGAAGGGTGACAGAGAATAAGAAACGATGGGCACTGCAGTCAATTGCAGCCCGCCAGATGCTATCACGTGCGAATGTGGGCCCGGGGGGATAGACCTCCTCCTAGTACTTTAAGGAAAGCAAAAAAAAAAAAAAAAAAAAAAAAAAAAAAAAAAAACC
>NC_081561.1:142679556-142751104 GCF_022355385.1 Mustela nigripes | reverse complement strand
AAAAAAAAAAAAAAAAAAAAAAAAAAAAAAAAAAAAAAATCCAGATTTTCACATGAAATCTTATATTCAAATGCTAACCACTACGTCAAAAAAATACTTAAAGCACTAGGTGGGAAAAAATATAACTCAGGAGGCATATACGGTAAAAGCACAGCTTCACAGCCAGTTCGGGGTTCACCTCCTGGCTCTGCCATATGGGCTATCTACGTCCTCAACTGAGTCACTTGACCAACCCGCCTCCACACAGCAGCATTCAGTTAATGCCAGCCCCTAGTCTTGTTGCTACTGGTGTGTTGTCTTCACGGGATGCAGTCCTCCGTTGTGACCTGAGCATTCTGTCCTCTGATCTTCTCCATCTTACATCAGGTGTGACTCCGCGGGCTCACTGCCGTCAAAAATAACACAGAACTTCCTATTTCCCCTCAAGTAAGTGTGCTTCTTCTGGAAACAGAAACCTATCGGCCAATGAGCAAGTATGTGCTTATCAGGTTGCCACTAACTCAACTACAAAGCCTGTGTAACTTTACTATTGAAATCAGACACGTGAAGCAAATAAAACAATTAGCTATAATAACTGTACTAATGAACACTGATCTGGAAGGCGGCAGTAGGCGAGGACTGTAGCCTCCTCAGTGTTTCCAATGGGCTTGCTCAGAATTGCACTGGTGCTGGTGCAACTACACGGGAAGCCCACTGGAGGTCTGGGGAGAACGGCAGCACTCCTGTCCCACCCCAAGAGATTCTGAGTCGCCCTGCATCCAGAGAGGGTATCACATACATGAATTTTCAAAAGCTCTCTGGGTAATGCTGGCATGCGGCCAGGCTTGGACACCATTAGCAGAGTCTCAAGTCTGGTATCCCAGAATCCTGGACTTGAATCCCTCCAACAATCTACAGCTCCTGTGATCTGGGGCAAGTTATCTATTCTCCCTATTAGTAAGATAGAGTATGAACACCACCACTTTATTCGGTTGCTGTGCCTAACACGTGGAAGACTTGATAAAGGGTGACTGTTATTTCATATCCTAGTTTCTATAGGCCTCATCCACTCTAAATATAGAAGGCAACCTGTTGTGTTCATAGGAAAAAAATTAGCTTAATTATTCTTGGATCATAAAACAAACAAACTTAATAATCACATCATTTTTCATTCAAAGGAAAGTAATTTGCAAAATACCCAAAACTCTTCCTTAGGATTTGAGGTAATATGCATGGTAACATGCAATCAGGCAATTAAATATTTTAAACACTACATTAAGTAAAAATTTTATCTGTCTCTTCTTCTGAAAATGTATAAATTTTAGAAGGTAAAGCCAAAAGAAAGGAGCATAAAATAACCATATCATAATCTACGGCTCAAATATTTTACAGGTATTTAACATTTTAAATGCACAAAACCCAAAGGACTATACAACCCAAAAAGTAAACTTTACAGCAAACAAAAAAATCAAGTAGAACACTAGGGAATCCCAGGACAGAACGCAGACTGAGATTAAGTTAACCTAACTATAGTACAGATGTATGATATGACCTTACTGAAAAGGGTGAAGAAAAAGGTGCTGACCTAGCTAACTCTGGAAAATTCTGCAGTGACTCTTTTAAAGACTAAAGACAAAAAGAACTGTACTGAAAGGCTGGACTCTGGTTGGCAAGTTTATTCCTCATGGGAGTCCTGGTTAGCAATTCTGAAACTACTTTACATGTATGCCCTAGGGGCACAGATACCTGAAAACCGATACTAATGCGAGCCAGTTTCTCACCACAAGAGAAGAAATTACAACTAAGGAGAGGAAAGCTAGGATGAACTGGTGATGCTGGATTAAGCCTGAGACGTCCGTGTGAACTCCTGTTTATCTGTTTATCTTTCAGGTAGCCGGACAGGTCGTCTGTCGCAAGGAGATCACCTGATCAGTCAGTCAGCTGACCAGTAACAGAGAAGCAACCACCAAGCTGTGCACACAAGGGGTGAGAGACACTCCTCTATTTTCTAACTCTACCTGAGTGGGCCTGGAAGCAGTGACACCCAGTAATACCCAGTGCCCAGATCTTCATTTCTAAATACCATCCTCCAATAAAAGGAACCAGAGCTCCTTGGGAAAATGGCTGATTTCAGGACCCCAACAGGAAAAATAAAGGACGATGCCATAGAGTACGAAACTGCTCAAAAAGCAAAACCACGGGTGCCTGGGTGGCTCAGTCGTTAAACATCTGCCTTCAGCTCAGGTTGTGATCCCAGGATCCTGGGATGGAGCCCCACATAGGCTTCCTGCTCAGCGGGAAGCCTGCTTTCCCTCTCCTAGTCCCCCTGCTTGTGCTCCCTCTCTTGCTGGGTCTCTCTCTGTTAAATAAATAAAATCTTTAAAAAAAAAAAAAAAAAAAAGGAGCAAAACCATACAAAAAAAAGATGCAGGCATGTCAAAAGGACACAGAAGCCAACTGAAAGAGTTCCAGTGGCTAAAAAAGGAACAATTTGAGCAACAAAATAAAGAACAAGACTACTGGATTATAACCCAAAGAAAAAATATTTACGACTGCCCACTGAGATAAATAAATGGGAGGGAAGAGGTAAATCTTTCACACAGAAGAATTCCAAATAATACATGTAGAAACTCCCTACTAGAGGGAGACATTCATTGCTGTCCCCTTTAATGTGGTTCATTGGTGACTCACATCAAAGAGTAGAGCAGGGAAAGGGACTTGCTAACTTGTGGAGGGACCCAGCGGACAATACCTTCACTGAGGGACCCAGGTTAAAATCACCAGGGACAATACAATGCCACGAGGGCTCTTCAACTCAGCGGCATTCCTGCCCAAGCCTAAGAAAACGCCAGACAAACCCAAATTCAGGAACGGTTGTACAAGCCGTCTAGACTGTGAAACCAAGGGCCGACTGAACAACTACGACAGATCAGAGGAGACCGAAAGGACGTGACTAAGTGCAAGGTGGCGTCCTTGACTGGGTCCTGGAACAGAAAGGAGAAATTAGCACAATAACAGAAACCCAGATAATGTACACTAGGGAACAGTATCTTTTTCTTTTTTTTTTAAAGATTTTATTTATTTATCAGAGAGAGAGAGGGAGAGAGAGTGAGCACAGGCAGACCGAATAGCAGGCAGAGGCAGAGGGGAGAAACAGGCTCCCTGCCAAGCAAGAAGCCCGATGTGGGACTTGATCCCAGGACGCTGGGATCATGACCTGAGCCGAAGGCAGCTGCCCAACCAACTGAGCCACTCAAGCATCCCAGGGAACAGTATCTTATACCAACGTCAATATATTAATTTTGACAAATATAGCAAAGTTAAGTAAGATGCCAATATTAGAGGTAGATGAATAAAGAACATATGAAAATTCTGTACTATCTCTGCAAGTTTTCCATAAATCTAAAGCTATCCCAAGATTCCAAGTTTTTAAATTTAAAGATCTTGAAATATAATAAGATTTTAGAGAAAAATCACTTTATAAAGCATGTTTGTAAGCCAAGGGGAATTAAATATAAGATCATATATTATTTATAAACACTAATCACAAGTAACTTAATCATAAAGAATAAAAATATAAAGACACAGATAAGAAATCCTTCAACTGTACTCATTACTATTATCACACAAGTCAAAACAACAGTGCAAAATAGAAGACAGATATCGGGTACAATCTGTGGTGCCAGCTGGTCAATACACTTCTATCCAGAATGAAAATAAAATTGTCCTTAAACCTAAAGCCTATATGCTGCTGAAAACACAGGCCCTTCAAATGCAGGAGTACTTGGCAGAGATTAAAAGGTTAAATACATTTAAAAAATAAAAATATAGACTAGTCTGGCCCATAGTGACTTAACAGTTAGCTTCAAAAGAAAAAAAAATTAACAAAGCTTCTAAAAATTAAGAGTTTATATCTGGCTTCTACAGAATTTTACCATTTATACAAATACCTTTTTAAAGCCTCACAACAACCCTGTGAGGTAGGTAGGAAAGTATTATAGTCGTTTTACAGATGCAATGACTTAGGGTCAGAAATACTAAGTCATTTACAAAGTCATGTGGTGAGAAGCCCCACACCAACACCAAGAAATGGAATCTAGTTACCTGATTTTAAAAACTGTGGCTCTTTCTCCAACATACTTAGTCAAAGACTAAAACAAACCCAGAAGGAAAGTCTACATACATTCATACACATATAGACACACACACACACACACACACACACACACACACACACACACAGCCCTCCCCTTCCAGAGATTATGTTCCTGAAATGGAAACAAAAATAAGTCTTACTTTCCCACTGAGTTCATTATAATCTTGAAGCCTCATCTTTATTAGTTTGGATTGAATTTCTACTTCAGCTCTTGGTTACTCTTGTTACCTGACAAACACAATATTTTATAAAACAAAACTTAAAACAGGGCCTTCTGTACTTCATTTTTGTTTTGAAAAGCAAATAATCTGCAAATAATTCTAATAGTCTTTAAATCACACACTTATGAGCTGGAGTTTGTATGCTCTATAAGGATAAACTTTTCAGTTGAATCTCAACTAGTCAAACTGAAGGAATACAACGTTGACAGGAATTCAAAACTAGGGGTGACCTACCATTATCTGTTTTCAACTTGAGTTCTAATAAAAAATGTAGTGCACTCATTCCCAATCTTTTTCTTGTTCCAACACATCTAAGGGATGCAAAGCTCCACCATTAGTAGTGACAGTTCGCTGTCACAGAGGGAAGAGGGAGACAATTGGGGGAGTTTAAAGCAGTTTTAAGAAGCCCCCAGGTGCCTCCCAGGGCCCCTACCATGAGTCCTTCTCTCTCATGAGACCCACTGAATCAGAGATGAGGTAACGGTACCAGAGCTGATTGGCTCATACTACTTCAAAAACAGTGCTTCACAATAAAAATTAATCATCACTCCTGTCTTGCCCACAAGTGTCCTCATTGGAACTGAACCACTCCAGCGAAAAGCCTAAACCGAGTAAGTCATTCACCATCTGAAGTATATGGCAAATCCTTACTCCTATCGAGTTTTGTTCTACTGATTTTGAAACCTGCACTATAATAAAATCATATAAAATAGTTATTATGGACTAAAAGGGGGAAAACAGTCATTTGCTCTAATAAAAAGATGTACATAAAAAATCATTCAAAGTTAAAATACTATTCAAAGAAGATCTCATTAATCCCAGGGTCCTGAGCTCAAGCCCTGCATTGGGCTCCCTGCTCAGCAGGGACTCTGCTTCTCTCTCTCCCTCTGTCCCACCCCTGCTCATGTGCTCACGCGTGCCCGTATACATGCACTCGCACTCTCTCTGGCAAATAAATAAAATCTTTAAAAAAAAAAGATCTCATATATAAATTCACTTTGAAACTTATAATTAAAATAACACTCAAAGTAAACTAACTTCTTATAGCTACGAAGTGCAGATTCCCTTTGCAAACATCAGCACTATTATGTGAATGTCTGACCCCTTGCTAGGGGTTCATGGCCTAGTTCATGAAAAATAAAAATCTTATCAACTGATGTTCTCTTCCAATGTTTCCCATTATTAAAAAAAAAAAAAAATGCCCTCTGTTGTATCACGTCTCACGCCAAAGCAAGTCACATTATGTACTAAACTGAAGTTTAAAAAATAAAAAAATGGGACGCCTGGGTGGCTCAGTTGGTTGAGCAACTGCCTTCGGCTCAGGTCATGATCCCAGCGTCCTGGGATCGAGTCCCACATCGGGCTCCTTGCTCCACAGGGATCCTGCTTCTCCCTCTGCCTCTGCCTTCCACTCTGTCTGCCTGTGCTCGCTCTCACTCTCTCTCTCTCTGACAAATAAATAAATAAAATCTTAAAAAAAAATAAAATAAAATAAAAATAAAAGGTGCATACATACGTATGTACATAGCTACTAAAATTGAGAATAGCAACCAGAGACAGGTATAAAGAATCTCAAAGATCTGGGTGCCTTTGCTTTTAGCCAGATGAATATGTAAACTCCCCACAAGAGAAACATTGCTCTTCTTCCTCTCAAGAACAGTATCCAACAGCATGCCCTTTCTATTTCTAGTTTGATCACCCTTAACAGTAAAAAATTTGAGAGATCAAGCTATCAAAACAAAATCTGCACTGTTTTCAAACTGCTTTTTCTAGGAGGCATACTCCTCTCACAAAAATCTTCACATGTCAAAATGTAGATCTGATAATTAAGGCTTCCCTTAAACGTCTATCACCTATGCTAATTGCTAACTGTAACACGTAAACTTTTTTTTCCTTTTGATCATTCTGACATTTCTCTACAACTCACATCTCCTTTGGCTAAAATCATGTGTAGTATCTGTTCTTATCAGTTTAAAATACAGTGGCCAAAAACTGGACCTGCTACTCAAAAAGGGAATAAGCTATTGCAAAGACTCGAGAAAGAACCAAATCCATGACCTTGGAAGCCGTATTCATTTAAAAATATTTTAGCATCATGTTGACTTTTTTACTGACTCTTATTCAGCCCGGGGTCACCCAGGATTATGGCTTTCTTCCCTCTTTATCTATACCTAGTCTGTCCTTCTCCATCCTATATTTATAAAGCTGCACTTTTTTTCCTCCCCACACCACCTTACACTTAATTGACTAAATTTCCAGCAGTTTCCATAGCTCCCTTCCCACATTTATCACAGTGCTTTATAGAAATGTTTAAACCTGCAAGTTACAGTGACGACCACTTACACCTTAAAAATACCAAGACTACGGAAGTACCTAATAATCAACACAGCACTCTGTAAGGATGGAACGGAGGCCAAGATCACAGGAATGCCTACCAGAAACCTACCTCCACTGGACGGTCACTCTTTACCAGTGCTATACGTGCCCTTTGCAAGGAACCGTCCATCAGCTTGTGAAGTCTTAAGATTAGCTTTCTTAACCCCATTTGCTTCAGTGCTTTGTCTACAAATGGTCTATAAATAGAAGTCAGACAATGTCTGCTAAAGCCTGCTTCTGCGCTGCAGTCTGGCGCTCCCCAGCCAACGGACTCCTCCTCAGACTCGAGCCTCTCCAGCTTCTTCCGCACACAGTCCTGCGAGCGGACGCCGCAACTGCTGGCAGCGGGCTGTGTGGGCTCCGGGGCCCTCGGACCTGAGAGCTGCTCTTCCTCACTCTCATCCGCGCTACTTGCCAGCTCCCGCAAGTCCCCTTCTGTGTAATCACCCTCATCTTCCGGCTCATTGCCTTTGGATGACCGAGGAGAAGGGATTTCAAACACTGGCCAGCCGATGTCTGATAAATTCTTGATGCCCAAAACAGTGCCCATAATCCTTAACTTCTGATTTAAGTCTTTCGTGATGTTTAACCACAGACAGAGTGCCTGCACCCTATCCTGGAAGTCTTTCGCAGCATATTTTTCGTAGTCCTTTTGAAGAGCCTGCAACGATGGATAAAGTGCTTCTATGTACTCCAGCAGCTCCATTATCCGCTTTACCTGCTCAAACGACACCCTCTGGCGTTGGAGATGCTCGTGGTACGTCGAGAAACCCACCAGCTTTGTTCCATGAGGGGCTCTGCACTGCCCTTCTACTGAAGTACCATTAAAACTAGCTCCGTTTCTAACAAAGGCAAAGCTCCCGTAATTAACTTTGAAAGTAAGGATTTCATTGATAATATCTGGGATGGCTTGACGGGCTGTATATAAAAAGAGGTCCTGGTCATTAATGGTCCGTCCTGCATGCCAGGCTTGTAGCTCTAACCAGATCAGTTCATTAGATCGGTTAAACCAGAAAGCGGACGTATTTTCCTGTCCTCTTTGCTCCCTGTCCTTCTTCTTTGAGACTGAGGTAAGCTTTAGCAGGAGTCGCAAAGTCTCAAAAAACTTTAAGCGATCTGCTGGACAGTCAGTCCTAGAAGTCTGGCGTGCAGTTCTGGCTATAGGCATGGGCACAGATACCGGAAGCTTAGCGTTGCTGCAGCCAAGACTGAGGTAAGGCTTATTAAGATCCACATCTGGAATTGATTTTTTGGGCAAAGACCCACCCACTGAGTCCAACATGAACGAGCACTGCACATTTTTCTTATGATCGCGCTCTGTTGTCCTAAGAGCTGCTCGGATCTTTTTCTCCTGCTTATAGCTGTATTCTTCCACATTCTCCACCGTTTTTCCAGTGTCTTTGTGTGGAGGCTGGTTCGGTGCATTCGTTTTTTCTATTAAAAAGAAATAAACAGATCATCATGAAAGACATGAAACTACCCTCAGCATCTTCAAGAAAACTCATCTTCACATGTACTTATTTTTTCAGGCTGTTACTGGAGAAAAAAATCGTAACTATATGCTAAAAAGTAAAAGATCCCAAATATATACATTTCTCTCTTAATTTCTAAGGAATTTCCCTGCTTTATTATACTTGCTATGCTCTCTAATATCTTCCACTACAAATCTAAAACAAGCCATTTCTCTACATTAAACGTGCAGTTATCCACAGAGTGAAATCGCCACCAGTTAACCTCCTTCAACTTAAGAAGGGACAAAGAGCACAGCAGCTCTGACAGAAACATGATTTGGAAAACCCACCCCATTCCCGCCTCTGCTGTGAACTGAATGTATTAATTCAGAGCAGATCACGTAAGTTTCCTGGGTCACTTCTCTCATTTGTAGAATGAAGTAGACTGAGCAAAGAATCTTTAAGGCACTTTCAGATTATCCTCATAAAAAAATGAAAGACAGATAATAGGTAAAAATGTTAATTTATTCTACTTCTCAGTTTCTTTCCCACAAATGAACAGTAACATTTTAAATTTAGCATTAACAGAATTGAAGACATACAGACTAATTCACTATCATTTGCCTCAAGTGGCATATTAAATCATTCAAAATTAATGCAAAGAAAGTAAACATCACACTTTCTCACCGAACAATTATCGAAAAGTGCTATTAATTTAATCCCAAGCTTTGGAATGAACATACACACCCCCTTCCTTCCTGTTTGGCATTTCTGCCATTATTAACCACCTCTACCTGACTGAAATGCCTTCAGCCCCTTGCTTTCTAGAGACAATGGTCTCTGGGTTCTTTTCTGCTTCCCAAGTCACTCTTTAACAAATTCCCTCCTTGGAACCTGGCTCACTCCAGAAAATGCTGTTCTCCATTTCACTCTTCAATTTCTTCTGCCTTACTCTCCCCTCCCTGGGCAATCCTCACTTCTACTTCGTATACGGGTAATGCCCAAACCTAAAACCCCATTCTGATCTCCCCTCCACACCCAAGATATACTTCATGTCCCTGAATCTAGGGCACACATTCTGTATTTTAACATCTCTGAAATTAAAATGTTTTATAATTGATGATATGAATATGTTTTAGAAACATATTCCCTAATAGGTTTCATTTACATCTATTTTATATATTTATATGTTTATATATTTATTTTATATATATAATATCACAGTACATATTATATATACATATATATATAAAATCACACACACACAACATAAATAACAAATAGTTTTTTTAAAACCTGTATCTAAATATCAAAAAGTATAAAAAGGGTTCTTTCACTAAATAAAAAATAAAAATGCTAAGTATAAAAACACACTTGTGTCAGGGCATCTGGATGGCTCAGTGGGTTTAGCGTCTGCCTTCAGCTCAGGTCACGATCCAAGGGTACTAGGATTAAGACCCACATTGGCCTTCCTGCTCAGCAGATAGCCTGCCTCTTCCTCTCTCTCTGCCCTGCTTATGCTCTCTCTCTCTCACTTTATCCCAAATAAATAATAAAAAATTGAAAAAAATTTTAAAATAAACACACTGTGTCATCAATTGTAAGCATTTTTTTCTTAAAACACATTATAGTATGCCTCAGATTTGGTGAAATAGGTTATATTTACAGGAGTTACAAACTAATATACCTAAAATCAATTCACTAAAGGAAACCCGTTTAAACCAGTTTGCCTTCTAATCACTTTAAATCAAAATAGTTTTAAAAGAATTTTAGGGGCACCAGGGTAGCTCAAGTCAGTTAAGTATCTGACTCTTGATTTCTCCTCAGGTCATGATCTTAGGGTCATGAGAATGAGCCCCACATTGGGGTCCCACCCTGGGGATAGACCCTGCCTAGGATTCTGTGTCTCCCTCTCCCCCTGGCTCTCCCCCTACCCGACAGGCACTTATGTGCACTAATTTCCTTTATGGCCCATCAAAAAGGATTTTATCTGTCTACTGGGATTTTTGCTATATTTTAATATAAAAATGGTTATTATTACTTTTTAATTACCAGTATTTTTAAATGATAGAATTTTTATCCGTAGTTTTAATCTACCTTACTTCTAAGGTCTTAAAATTTTTTATGCAACCCATTCAAGAAATTTCTTCAATTTTTGTTTCTAGCTACATATACCTATCAATATTCATTCATAAAAAATTTGCCCAAGCCCAGACTTTGTCTCCTCTTTGATGTTTTAGTTGTGTTCTTTATACCTTTATTGACATAGCACATACACACCATTCATCTCTACTTGGTAAAACAATGGTTATTTGAAAGCAAAGCTAACAAGTTCTTCCAAACTTAACTCCACGGTATTTTATTTTTCGAGGTAGGAATTTATACTATACTTTGTCACTGTGAAACACAAAATGACATACGTGGTATCACTGCTTAAGGCTAGAGGTAAAGATAATGAGCTTAGTTTTTAATACATGAAGTTGGAGGAGCCTATGGAAAGCTATGTTGATCTGTACTTGAGGAACTACAGAACACTCATGAAGGAAATTGAAGAAGACACAAAAAGATGGAAGACCATTCCATGCTCTTGGATCGGAAGAATAAACATTGTTAAAATGTCTATACTGCCTAGAGCAATCTATACTTTTAATGCCATTTCGATCAAAATTCCACCAGTATTCTTCAAAGAGCTGGAGCAAATAATCCAGAAATTTGTATGGAATCAGAAGAGACCCCGAATCGCTAAGGAAATGTTGAAAAACAAAAATAAAACTGGGGGCATCATGTTACCTGATTTCAAGCTTTATTACAAAGCTGTGGTCACCAAGACAGCATGGTACTGACATGAGAACAGACACATAGACCAGTGGAACAGAGTAGAGAGACCAGATATGGACCCTCAACTCTATGGTCAATTAATCTTCAACACAACAGGAAAAAATATACAGTGGAAAAAAGACAGTCTCTTCAATAAATGGTGCTGGGAAAACTGGGCAGCTATATGTAGAAGAATGAAACTCGACCATTCTCTTACACCATACACAAAGATAAACTCAAAATGGATAAAAGACCTCAATGTGAGACAGGAATCTATCAGAAGCCTAGAGGAGAACATAGGCAGTAATCTCTTCGATATCAGCCACAGCAACTTCTTTCAAGACATGTCTCCAAAGGCAAAGGAAACAAAAGCAAAAATAAACTTTTGGGACTTCATCAAAATCAAAAGTTTCTGCACAGCAAAGGAAACAGTCAAAAAAAACAAAGAGGCAACCCAAGGAATGGGAGAAGATATTTGCAAATGACAGTACAGACAAAAGGTTGATATCCAGGATCTATAATGAACTCCTCAAACTCAACACACACAAAACAGGCAATCATATAAAACATGGGCAGAAGATATGAACAGAGACTTCTTCAATGCAGACATACAAATGGCTATCAGACACATGAAAAAATGTTCATCATCACTAGCCCTCGGGGAGATTCAACTTAAAACCACATTGACAAGTTTGTTTCTATATCTAGTTTTCCTTTAATACTAAATCCCTTTGCAATTAATAAAAAGTCTGTTACGCTGAAAAGAAATTTTAAAAAAATAAAAATAAATAAAAATAAAAAGTCAACCATAAACAGCTTCTGAAAGGACAATAAATTAAAAGTTTACAGAATGTATTACATGACAAGTCCTATTATAGTGTTACAAAACTAGTTATAATAACTTCAGGAAGACTAATGGAACAACTGATCTGCATGGCTGTAAATTAAGTGGTGTGATTTGGTTAGTGCAGTTACAGCGATCTTCCAAAGTAGTTACTTTTTCCTTTGGCCAATCACCAATAATTTCTGCCTAATCAGAACACGAAAAGGAAAAGAAAAAAAATTTATACTGAAACCAAAAGCAACCAATGACAAGAAATATGGTTCACTTGTTTAAACAGACATGAGACATTCAACTGAATTTTCCCACCATCCATATTTAGAACTGGCTCCTTAGAATATGTATAAAATGTATTTTTTATCAAGTCTTTTAAATACTTCTGCTCTCCCCTATGAGTACTATTCACACTTAACACACCAGCCTTCCTCAAGCTCTCAAATGAGTAAGCGTAAACAGATAGCTGCTCTTTACCTCTAAGTGGGAGATGGTCATTAGAGCAATGATGTCCTGGATTATCAAACAATGTCAGCAATCTGCAGGGGCTTAGAGATCGAATTCATTGTTTTCAAATATCAGTCAACATTAAGAAGCACTGAGATTCTTGCTAAAATGTGGACTCCTGGGCCCACTCCCAGTGTCTCTGATTCACCTGGCTAGAATGGCATATTTTGGGAAACATTTTCCTTAACCCCCTCATTTTCAAGTAGAAGCTGTAGAGAGACTCTCATAATCTTCACAACACTGTGAAGACTACCATGAAACATCAACAGACGGTAACTATTAGGACAGGGATCCTAAGCCATGTTCATATCTTTACACCACTGTTAACACCCGTCACAGGGCTCAGAGACCAGTACTACCCACCCAAGGAAAGGTTAGACACTGAGTGGCATAAAGGACAGATTATAGAGAGTAACTAATCTGTAAAGACTTTAACACCACGTACTTGACTGGGGGCTTTGGAAAATGTATGGAGCTCAAACGAAGGTAGCAAGAAAGTCAAGAGTATCTTTAAAGCCAGGGAAGAAGAGCATGAAGAGACACAAAGGCAAAAAGAAGCGAGTGGCTGCAACAGTGAGTCTATAAGGAGAGCTTGAAACAGAACTTTGACTGAGGTTGAGTTTAGACTACAGAGCTGAAATACAGATTTAAGTCCACTCTAGTTAATGTTAACAATGAACTATCATATGATTGACCATACAGCTGACCCCTTGAACAACAAGGGTTTGAACTGCATGGTCTACTTATACACAGATTTTTTTTTTTTTTTGACATATATTGTAAATGTACTTTTTCTTAGATTTTCTTAAAAATATTTCCTTTTTGGGCACCTGGGTGGCTCAGTTGGTTAAGCCACTGCCTTCAGCTCAGGTCATGATCCCGGAGTCCTGAGATGGAGTCCCATCTCTGGCTCCCAGCTCCATGGGGAGTCTGTTTCTCCCTCTGATCTCCCCTCTCACGCTCTCATTCTCTGTCTCTGTCTCTCTCTCAAATAAATAAAATCTTTTAAAAAAAAATTTCGTTTTCAGTTTGTCTGGGTGACTCAGTCAGTGAAGTGTCTGACTCTTGATTTAGATGTGGTCATGATCTCAGGGTTGTGAGATCGAGCCCTCCACTGGACTCCACACTAGGCATGGAGCCTGCTTAAGATTCTCTAACCCTCTGCCCCTCCCCCACCCTCTCTAAAAAATAACAATAAAAAAAGTAAAAATTTATTTTCTCTAGCTTACTGCATTGTAAGAATATAGTACATAATATATACAAAAAACATGTTATTCAACTATTTATGTCATGGTAAGGCTTCCGGTCAACAGTAGGCTATTACAAGTTAAGCTGTTGGGGAGTCAAAAGTTATACACTAAATTTTGACACTGCTTGGGGTTGACCCCCAACCCCTGACCCAGCATTGTTCAAGGGTCAACTCTACGATCAAATCAGCTCAATTTTACAGCAGTATTACACTCTCAAAAACAAGCTGCTGATCCTACTACTGTTAGCAAAAGCACAAGACTTCTATACACATGCACGTACATATATACTTTGAGGTACTTGTTTATGATAGGGAAATCAATATGTGTATATACACATGTGCACATAGGTTCAAATTCTGATATAAATATCTTGAGATATCTGTTCTCTCTCTATAGCCTGGCTACTGCAGTATGTTATAATATTGCTGGCAAAATAGAGCTGGTATGGATTACAGGCAGATTCACTCTAAAAAGGATGTGGCTTGAGTGTTTTAATTCTTATTTTCCCAATTTAACTGTGAGATGAGCTAGATTTACTTCCTTCTGCTATGTTAAAAGGCACAAAAATTTAAGGATGAGATAGTATGACCATCTCTCCCTTAAACCAATCTTAAGTAGAATAGCTGTAAATGACTAATTATTGTCCAAAATTAAAATCTTAATTGCTATAGTTTAGCAGTTATTTATCATTATCCAAAAGTACAATTTAAATAATACCTCAATTAAATTCTGTTACTCATCAAAGTATGAAATTAAGCCTGGTCAGTGAGCTAATTCAAGAGCTTAACTGGTAGGTTACGTCAGTCAGGATGTCACACAACTGACTTCTCTTAGGTAATAAGGAACTAACCATTCATACCTAGACATCACAACATTGCTATCATATTTATCACAGCTTCTAAAAGCAGCAGTTCATGTTTCAAAAACAAAAATGTCTTTAACATTCCCAGGGAAATGTCAAAGTTGGAGAAAATATTTTTTTGCACACTTCTAAACTGGCAATCATTTGAGAGTCCACCAACATCAAGGAAGAAAACGCTGCGACGATGACAACCTCGCCTTCATTCTTCATAGCGCCATCCCACCTGGGCTATGGAGACTTGGCCTTCGTCCTTCACACACCCCCATCCTGCCCCAACAATGGCAACCTCACCTCTTTCATTCTTCACACACAAACCCCCTTTCCATCCCATACCAACAATGGCGACCTCACCCATGTCCTTCACCTCCCCGCCAGGGTCTCCTCTCTCCTCCATCCTCTGACAGCTCAGATAATCACTAAGACAGACACTTGTTTTGAATTACCCTGCTTGGTGGTTACACAATTGCATATTATGCTTGGAAATCACAAACAATGAATGACAAAGTGACTTTCGTACAGGATTTGTTGTGTCCATTTGCAGAGCTTCTCTAGAGTCTACTCCCAATGGTGGATGTGCAGGGTCAAGGACATAACCAACCTCGACTTGACTGAATTAACAAAATCACTTTCCCACAAGGATTAAGACATTTCCATTCCCATTAGCCTTGTATCAAAGCTGCCATCTCCTCATACCTTTGCTAGCAGCTGCTCTCCAAGGTATAATAAGAAATATATTTGGGTTTTGTCCACATTTCTGGCACAGAACTGCTAAAAACTCTTGGAATCCGTTGAGTAATTATTCAAAAGGAGCCCCTTTCAATCACATCTGTATTTATGCTAAGGGGTGCTCCTAGAGAGTAGCCTCAGGATGGGGCTGGTCCTAGGGAACTAATAATAAGCGGGCTGGAAGCTTCGGCACCCCCCATCCACCACCCTAACCTCCCAGAAAGGGGCTGGAGGGAGCAGTCTGGAGAGTAAGCTCTCTAAAGACTCTTTAACAAGGAAATGCGATGAGTTTCCACGCTGGTGAATACATCCAGGCAGTGACAGGCTAAGGCCGGCGGGACCTGGAAGGCCATGTCACCCCGCACACCTGGTCCTATACATCTCTTCCATTTGGCTATTCCTGAGTCCTTTATAATAAACCGCAAACACAAGTAAAGTGTGTTTTGAGTTCTGTAAACAGTTCTAGCAAATTATGGAACCTAAAAAGGGTCTCATGGGAACTCTCCATTTACAGCCAGCTGGTTAGAAAGTGGCCTGGGGCTGAATTTCCTATTACAAAAAATGAATCTATGGTAGTTAGTTACTACTGTAGATTAGTAGTAGTTATTCTGAGCCTATAATAATAAAATATTTAAAGAATGATATCCATATAATCAGTTCACGACAATGGCTGCCATTGTTTAAAAAAAAAAAAAAATTAATGGTTACTCTCACCTCCTTGCAACATAGGGCCCTCAGTTACCTTTCTGGGTCCTTCTAGTCCTTCAGGAATGCTTATGATGTTGTCTCCATTTACAAGGGAGAGGGGCTGGAAGCACAAAGACAGTATGATGACCAGAAACTAATTCCCCAAAGCTTTATATCAAATGCAGGTAGGAGCTGGTCCCTTACAGCCCACAACCACACCTCCTGCTGCTGAAATGCCCTGTGTGGTCCCCTTCCACACTGACTTTTGGTGGCCCTGTGTGGCCGAAGCACACAGCAGACGTGGTGCTATATGACTTCCTAAGCTAAGAACCCTTACAACTTTCACCCTGATCTCTCATGACCCTGGCTCTAAGGGAAAGCTAACTGCCACATAAGAATCCTAATTACCCAGAACAAGTATGCTGTGAAGAATCCCAGAATAGCCATGTGGAAGGTCACATGGGGAAAAAAACAATGCCAACCCGCTCTCCACCCAGATGCCAGACATGTGAATAAAGAAGCCATCTTGGACCACGTGGAGAAGAACTAAGGCTCCCACTTAGGGCCATGACAGTATCTCCCCGACTGAGCCATTCCAGCAAAAGCTCTAGACATGACGGGTTTGAGACAAGCTGTGACCTGCCTAAATATGTGGGCCACAGCAGCATGAGCACAATAAAATGGTTGTTCCTTCATGCTACTAAGTTGTGGGGTGGTTTGTTACACAGCAATAGATAACCAGGAAAATGCAAACATTATTGGTGACATTTATTAAAATGATGAGTCCAACTTGGACTGCAGTTCTAAAGTGAATAGTATGATTCAGAGAGCCCTGGCTTGTGGCAGCGAGAAAGAAAGAATGCACCAGTTCATGTTCCCTTGGAAAGCTTTTAAAATAAATCTGACCAACCTAACTAATTCTAAAAGCTCTAGAAAGTACTGAGGGACCAATATATTATCATGAATCACACACTAGTTTGAAACATGGGTCTCCTGGCCTCAGCCTTCAGGTCACAGCACAAATGTCACTTGTTCAGCAGTCTCCTAGCCCCAGGGCTCCCCGCTCCCTCCTCCCGCTCCCTCCTGGGGACACCCAGGGCAGCCTCTCCTCACCATCCTTCACCCCAGCTCAACCGACTGAGCCTGCGCTGCGGTCTACCTGCACGCTTCCCACGCGAGATGGGGCTTTCACCATAGATGGTAAAAGTTAGTATTTCCGTGTGTTGGGTTTATAGGTATTTTTATTTCTTTTTGTCTGTAGTTTCTAAATTTCCCATAACACATAATCTTTTACAGTAAGAAAAAAGAGTAAGTTTTTACGGATTTTGGTTTCTTAGGTCTGCTATTAGACAGGTACAAGTCAAAAGACATAGGCCATCCATTTCTTCACCTGAAAAACAGCAGGAATTGGAATAAGTGGTCTCCAAGACCCCCTCCAGATCTCAAAGTCTGTAATTTTATGAAATAAACAGCTGAAAGAAATTAAAGGTGAAGAAACAAACTTTCAACTTCCATTTCCCACACACCCTGGAAGGACAGCAGGAGCTCACCAAATGGCTAGTGATGGGGGGCACGTGGGTAACACAGTCAGTTAAGAGTCCCAACTCTTGCTTTTGGCTCAGTAGTGATCTCAGGGTCCTAAGATGAAGCCTCACATCCAGGCTCTGCACTCAGCACAGCGTCTGCTTGCATTTCTCTCTCCCTCTCCCTCTGATCCTCTCCACTCCCATGTATACACGTGCACGCGCTCTCTCTCTCTCTCTGTCAAATAAATATGTTTTTTAAAGATTTTATTTATTTATTTGACAGACAGGGAGAGTACACACAAACAGGCAGCATGGCAGGCAGAGGCAGCGAGAGAAGCAGGCTCCCTGCCAAGCAGAGAGCCCAATGTGGGACTCGATCCTAGAACCCTGGGATCATGACCTGAGCCAAAGGCAGCAGCTTAACCAATTGAGCCACCCAGGCGTCCCAGAAATAAATAAATATTTTTTTAAAAATCTAGTGACTGGATTTCTGATTAGTGAGAGACAGTACAGTTAAGTCTTCAGGTAAGCTTAGTATCTGCTGCTTATACTGGGAAAAAGTCCAAATCAAGCCCCAGGAGAACTATTTCTAAAAACAGTCCTGTCCCCATCTCAAGCCTTCTGGCCTCAAGTTACTTTAAAAACCCTAGACCTCAGTTTCTCAATCTATAAGATGTGAGAATTACACCCTCAACTCCTATTCTGAAATAGTATGGACCATCAGGTAAAGAAAAAGCAGATGTGCTACTGGCATCGTTTCAGTTTTACCAGCTCAAAGAGAGTCTGTATTAACTAACAGTGATTCTTTAGATGCTACTTCAGTGACACTTGTTTTAGATAAGGCGCTTCTACAGTCATCCTTGAGAAAATGAATAAAGATTGGTTTTAAAGATGATAAATTGCAATGGAAAGCTATTAATTTCTTGGGGTAGTTAAGTACAGGTCACAGGTTAATATCCTAGTGCAAATAAAGTAAAGAATTAGGGCAGCACCTGGCTGCCTCAGTCAGTTGAGAATCTGACTCTCGATCTTGGGATTTTAAGTTTGAGCCCCACTTTGGGTACAGAGATTACATAAAAATAAAAAAATCCTGGGGCATCTGGGAGGCTCGGTTGATTGAGCATCTGACTCTTGACTTTGGCTCAGGTCATGATCGCAGGAGTGGAACCAGGCCCCACGATGGGCTCCACACTCAGCATGGAGTCGGTTTGTCCCTCTCCATCTGCTCCTCCCCCCACCTGTGCATGCACTCTGTCTCTCTAAAATAAATAAAGTCTTTAATAATAAACAATTGACTAACCTGAAAATTTTTAAACTTAAAATAAAAAATGAAGGCAAAAAAATCACCTTCCCTGTGGAAAAGAAAGACTATTACTGCTTGGGATTTCTTCCTGGGTCAAGATTTTACCCAAGCAAATAAATACAACAGAATCGATTTCTCTCGACTGCCTTCTTTCTTGAGGAAGGGCTACAACAGGGACACAGAGTGAACTGGCCACCTACAACCACAAGAGGCTAACATGTGGAAGACATGTGTGGGAAGGGGACGTGGCCAAACAGAAAGGGAGAGCGTGGGCCAAGGAAAGAGAGAAATGGGCATACACTTGATGTCCATAAGGGAGCGCCTGTGATAGGGAAACTTCTCAGATAAGATGAAGAATAAAATCTGTATTTTATGCAGAAAGAGATGAATGAATTCCAAAAAGCTCCGAGATCAGTTTTAGGACAAGTGGCTCGCTGAAATTAATAGGGGAATCCTAAAACCATCAGGCTTCAGTGACCTGAGGATCTAAGCCAGACGGAGGGAACACGGAGGCAGCAGGTCAGCATGATTTGATTTATGCACCTCAGAAAAGAACAGCTGTGACATGTTGGAGGAAGTATGAAATGAAAACAGAAAACACTCCCAGCTTCTAGGAACAGAACATTATCTGGGCTCTGAGACGTCAAACAAAGAGAAAAGTAGAACACAAGTACTGTCCGTGGTGCACGGTACTGTCCAGGCACTGTTAGCAAGCAGGTGGGCTGTGCACACTTAGGGCAGCTTCAGGGCCACTGCCAGAGAGCACAGGTCACAGGCTGGTGAGGGAAACCCGGCCCTGCCTCTCCCAAACTGCCCAGTACATCACATCTGGAAGACAAAAGCTAGAGATGCAAAGAATTTTTAAAAGGCACCTCACTCCTGTATCAGCAGCCGTCTTCGATGAGTGCACGGATTCAGGCATGCTTGGGCTCTTCTACTGACCAAACAGAATACATGCCACCAGCTTTAGCAATTACGCAGGACAAACCTTTCTATCTCTGGTGGATGATTTTCTCCTTTATTAACAATACTGCTAATGGCAGTAATTCAAAAATTAAGAAGTAAAATTTAAAAGCAGCATTAAAATCAAATTTAATAAAAAAGGAAAAACATTGTCATAGAAAGGATCAATCAGGAGTTACATGTTACACAGATTATGCACTGCAAGTGCCAGGCCTGTGTATCTTTGTAAGTACCAGACTCACCTTTCACACCAGCTCGACCGGCAGGCTTCCCTACGCTATTCCTCTGGTGCTTGATGGACATGCGTTTCATCTGCCGAGGTGTGCTGGGGGGAGAGGTGCCATAAAGGTTCTCCGTGTTGGTTTCATCTGAAAAGTCCTCTGCATCAGACTCAGAATTCCTGCAAGCTGAATCTCCCAATGTGCACTCTGGCCTATGAAAGACAGAGAGCAGAGAAAATATTCAGTAATGCTGTAAGTGAACTCAAATTTAAACTTCTTGAAGCTTCTTTTAAGAACTCCTTGTAAAACTTTTCTACGGCTTCGTCTCATCCTCAGCAATGTGGTCTTTCTCCTCTATCTGTACTTGTGGAACTGACAAGGAGAACTTTTTTGCCCAAAGGCAGGGATGTCTGTGACAACTTCTGCTCTGGCCCCAGACCATCTGAGTGTCACAAGGGCAGAGCTGGTATGCAGCTTCTGGTGTTTACAGAATTCTGACATAAATGAGTTTAAACCTAAAAACTTACAGACTGAGGAAAAGGAGAGCAAAGGACCAGAAGACACAACTGGGAGAGACGGAAGCATGTAGCTTTGTGCTGGCCCCGGAGGCTCAGGGATGAGTGGGCAAGTTCAGCCCTGCCCTGGCCCTCAGGGCCGCGCTTCCGCTCTTCAAAGCACACACAGCAGGAAGCATGGGGCGCTCTCCTGTGATCCGAGAGGCTTCTGACAACATAGGGCAGGTCAGTGTTTCTATGTTCTCTGCGAGCCACTACAGGGCAGAGCTTGGCGGTGGGGGGCGGGGGGGGGGGTGCTGGTGCAGGAGAAGGACACGGTAGAATAAGAGAAAGGAATTTGTCTTCACCTTCAAAACACAACTCTCAACTTGTTCTCTGGCAATGCTTCTTTCCAATTGTCTATCCCCAGCCAACTTCTCAAATAATATCAGTATCTTGATATAGTTCGATCTTTGCAAAGCTAACAACAACAAAAAACTTATTGATACAAACAGAACATATACAATCCTGGCAAACTAGAAGGAATCAGTCATGAAGTTCCTTTTAAATATATGTCACAGTCTGGCCCGTTATGAATATTCTTTCTAAAATACACTTCATATTTTACAAAGGTAACTCCAAACTATATCCAAGGTATAACTAGTGTTCTTCCTGGTAACTTTTACCCTGATATAAAAATCAAAGTTATTATAAAAATCAAGATAGAAAAAGAAAAACCACTCTAAAATAGATGACACCATTTTATTGAATTACACTGACAAAACTTTAGAAAACAAACTTCCAAAAAATAAAAATGCTGCAGAATTATATAAATTTATAGCACTGAAATCCATAAAGAATTCCTTGGACAGGTCAAAACTGATTTAACCAGACAAGACTACTCTAGCCACTATGAATACTGTGTACCCACACATAAAGACATACAAATGACATGCCCTGAAAGCTAACTACAACAAATAAAACTGTGAGCAAAGTTAAAAATAAGTTTTAAATATATGTATTCCCTTAGGCTAACTACATAACTGAAGTATCACAGAGTCATACAACAAATAATACAACTTCCAGATGAACTTGAATTTCCCAACATCCACTTCTTCCACACTCACTGTGAAACAGCTGATTCAACTGATGAGAAGGCATGGCTATGCAGGACAAGGATGCTAATCTCATCTCCCCGGATTGTAGTGCTTACTAGCAGTTTTGGAATGATTACTGCACATTTTGTGGTCTGAGGGACTTCGGTTCAAATCCTGACTGTGCTGGCTATTAGTTATGCGGACCTTAGCCAAATTATTTAAAATCTTCACATTGCACATTTACAAAGCAAGGGTAATACTTAGACTCCAATGAGGATTAAATTCAATAATGCAGGCTTAACAAAAGGGTAATATAGATTGAGGGTTCACTCAATGATGGCTACTCTTCCTATTCTAAGCCTTGGAAGTCACCAGACCCATCTGCAACCCACGAAAGCACCTGAGTTCCTGCTTAACATTAAGGAACTCATCTGCTTAACATTAAGAGTGGGGGTACCAGGCCGGCTTAGTCAGTAAAGCATTTGACTCTTGATCTCATTGTGAGTTCAAGCCCCAGGTTGGGCACAGCGCTTACTTAAAAATAAAAATCTTAAAAAAAAAAAATTAAAATTAAAATTGAAATTAAAACCTTTAAAAAAGAGAGAGAAAGAAGTGTATCTCTGAGTTCAGCATGGTATAGAACTGGAGACCATTTTAACATTTGTAGCATCTTTTAAATTCTTTCAAGTTAAATTCTATAACTTTTATCTTCCCCACAAGGATAAAGTCCATGATAAGGAAAGACAATGTATTTCATTACTTTTGTATCTCAAAGTTTCTAGGATAGCGTTCAAAACCACTCAGTGTTGCTTAGCACAATAATATATTTCATATAGTAGGATGGTAATCACTACAAAACTAAGGCGTAGGGGCACCTCGGTGGCTCAGTGGGCTAAGCCTCTGCCTTGGGCTCAGGTCATGGTCTCAGAGCCCTGGGATTGAGCCCCACATCGTCCCTCAGTGAGCCCCACTTCACCGCACATCACCCCGCATAGGGCTCTCAGCTCAGCAGGGAATCTGCTTCCCCTCCTTTTCTCTCTGCCTGCCTACTTGTGATCCCTCTCTCTCTCTGTCAAATAAATAAATAAAATCTTAAAAAAAAAAAAAAAAACCCACTAAGGCGCAAACATCTAGCCAGTTCCATCCATCAAGGCCAGACAGCATGGAATAGCAGGCTAAAGAGAAAAACAGTCAGATAAAGGAATAAACAAGACCTCATTGAAAACACGATCTCTGTAGTGAGGAGAGAAGTGAACTCAGCAGACAGAAGACCTAAGGCTAAGTCACAGCTTTAGTAGACAGGTGACTGCATACCTGACATAATCTTTCTAAAACTAAGAAAAAGACTAATATCTAATTTGTAAAATCAAGATTCTAACTACTTCAGTAAATTCAGTTGTGAATATTCAAAATAATCAAAACTAAACAATGGAAATAAACGGCTGTGTGGAAAACATTAAAATATAAAACAGGCACATAAAATGGTATGTTTCATTAGTATCTAGCAGTCGTGGGTAGATGAATAAATTAATCAAATGCAAGGAAAAGTGGAGGAGGATTTTCTGAAGGGGGACTGAAGACGTCCAAACTTAAGTGAGCCAAGTCTCCAATGGCAGGCCCCCAAACTAAGGTCAGGCCATGACATTTATTTTTCAAGTGAGTACCCCTGTCTTAATCTACATATGATGGAAATAAGTCTGGTGCTGTAAGAGATAAAACAAGTCAAAAAAGCACACCTAGTAAAAACATTAGCTTTTATGTAAAAATTTAATTTGGGGAAACAGAAAAAATATTTCTGTTGTGCTGTCATCCAACTATGGACAAGTTATTCTCTACACACGGAAAATTTCATTTGGCTGCACTCTCCAAATAAAAGTAGAAGACTAAGTCCCTGTAATACTTACACAGAAGCTGAATATCTGTTTTTAAGCCTGCACCCATCATAAAACAAAGTCTTTATACCCTCACACAGATACAATAAACACTACTGATTTCAGAGTATTTCCAAATTATTTAATTATCCTAACAGCAAATATCAAGAATCACATGGAAGCAAAGAGGAATACTGTCATAAACAATGCATTAAAATAAGATAAAACAGTATATTTCCTCACTCTTTAATCATTATACCACATAGAAAACAAGGTAGAAAAAATGCCATATGGGGCTGCCAGATATTATATAACTCAAGATTAAAATGAACTTTAGAACAGACATTATATAAAGGTGAAGTTATGCATTTAATACTTTCTTAAGATTTACTTAACTCCACCAAGATGCTATTCACACTTATTGGAAATGTTAATTCATTCCATCCAATTAACTTAGTAACTTAACACATGTCAGTACAAAGCCCAAAAATATTTAAAGAAATTAAAATAAAGTCTAGCATTCAGTAAATAACACTCACAATGTCTGCCAACCTACCAAAAATTACCAAGGAAACTATGACCCAAACAAGGGAAAAAGATCAATAAGTGACCAGAAATTACTCAAGCAGAGCTTGCAAAGATGAACACTGTATCTGAAATGAAAAATACTCTGGGTGGGATTTAAAAGCAGATGAGACACAGCAGAAGAAAAGATCTGTGAACTTGAAGACACAGCAACAAAAAACTATCCAACATGAATTAGGAAAAGATTAAGGAAAAAATAAAGAAAAGAAGAACAGAGCATCAGTTATCTGTGGGACAGTATCAAGCAGTATAACACATGTTATTAGAATCCAAAATGAAAAAAGGGAGGCACTGAAAAAATCTACAAATTAAGGGCTGAAAATTTTCCAAATCTGAAGTAAACTGAAAGTTCACAGATCCAAGAAGCTCCACAAACTGCATATCATAATCAAATTGCTGAAAACCAATAACGAAGAGAAAAATCATAAAAGGAGCCAGAGAAAAACAATTTAGTTAGGGGAGTCTTAACCTAGAAGCAATAATGTAATAGGGAGTGGGAAGGAAAATTAAGCAAAACTTTCTCTTTTTTTCCGTAAAAGAAAAAAAATCTATACATAAAATCTAGGAATATAAGCACGAGCGGTAAGTTCAAAAGAACCTGCATCATTTCAATTAACTAAAACCATCCAAAACCTCATTTTTGTATTAGCTCATGTGAGATGAGCTAATGTGGTCAGCTGACTAGTTCAGAATATTTCCTGGGTACCAATTATTTTGGATAAGGAAAGTAGTACAAGGTCTACATCAATTGCCCTGAAACACTGGCCTTATTTGTGCTGAAAAACACAGAAATGTGAAATTTCTTTCTAGTGCTAAACTTCTAACAGTCACATAAAACAATGTCTCGCTCTTTTAACATAAAACTTTACTGAAGTACTATTCACTTGACATAGAACCTGGTCTAACAAATGTATGTCTTGAACTCAACTGAAGGTGGGGGGGGGGTCATTTTTCAATGGAAAATGTGTGGCAGACAAGACAAAAATTCAAGTAACCTCGGGTTACACAGTTCTGCTCTGACACAGCAGGTAAGCCATATGGTGCCTGAATAGTTCAACTATGAAATAATGAAGTTGGATTACAGGAGCTCAAAAATATGTGGTTTTGCAAAAGCCCTTAAAAAAAAAAAAAACCACCTTCATTAGAAGTTCTTTAGCAAAGTCTTTAGAAATAAGATATTTTAGTCACTTATGAAGTACAGTCCTCACCTGTGTGAGGTCCTCTCCGCCACCTTCATCCACCTCCTCAATAACCTATTCTCTATTAAATAATGATGCGAGGAAGACCTCTGCTGCTGAGGGAAGAGGAGGGCAGGAGGAGGCAGAGACGATAGATTTTCTAGGTTTCCTTTTTAAAGAGCTTGTATAGTTTGCTTGGCCCATGGTATACATCAAAAGGAGCTAAGCTAAATTTGAGGTTGCATGGTTGGTTCATACTGGAAGAGCCAATTAATAAGTTAGTTGATCTATATCGGTAGCCTCTCATTGAACATTCATCAGCTAACCTCCAAGTAAACTGTCGTCAAACCTCAAACCCATCCGACATTTGCTAGTTCACTTCTTCATTGATTCAGAGTACAAAACCTTGAAAACCTACTTAGTTTTCAAGACAGACAGACTTTTTCTTTTTAACTAAAAATTATCTTTTTTTTTAACAGAAGTAGATTTAAAAAAAAAAAAAAAAAAGATGTGCCATGGAAATGAACAAGAACTATGCACCACCTCAACCAGACCCAAAGTTCTGTGAGGGTGGGGACCTCATCTGTCGTTTTACCACTGTTTCTCAGCTGTCTAGAACAGTGCCTGGTGCACACTATGTGCCCATTACTATCTGCTGAATAAGTGAGTTTGTGAGGTAAATAATATTATCTTTGATACATTAGACTTAATCATTACCTAAACTCTATTAAAATGCAATCACAATTATTTGAAGAATGTAATTTTTTAAAGGCTGCAAGAATAAAACAATGGTTGATTTCTGCTAATAATGTTATTGTGGTACTATAACCCTAGGTGCCAAGAGAACTATCTACTATCCCAAACAGCTGCAATGGAGTAAAGCGTAAGGAATAATGGTTTTAAAGATTTTATTTATTTATCAGAGAGAGAGAGCACAGGCAGACAGAATGGCAGGCAGAGGCAGAGGGAGAAGCAGGCTCCCCGTTGAGCAAGGAGCCCGATGTGGGACTCGATCCCAGGACGCTGGGATCATGACCTGAGCCGAAGGCAGCTGCTTAACCAACTGAGCCACCCAGGCGTCCCAGGAATAATGGTTTTAGAATCAGATTCACATGGGCTGAAATTCTTACGTCCCCACTCTAATTAGTGAACATACAAGTCTTAATCAAATTACTATAAGTAAGTTTGCTTGCAAACACTTTCATTTATTACAAGCCTTCTTATCAAACGTCACTGGAACCTGCGGTCAGCCAGTTAATTTTAAAAATACATATCGAAAGCATTAAAAATGAAACATGCACACTTAAAAAACTGAAACGTCTCTGGTGGCTGTCACTTTGATGGCCTCCCAGGATTCCCACCTTCCTATAATCACCTCCTCCTGATCAGGAGGGACCCTGTGCCTGCGTTAACGAATGAGATGTAGTCCAAGTGACGCTGGACCAGTTATAGCTGGGAACTTGAGGGGAAGCTAGCCACCAGGGAAGAAGACCAGCTACCCTGAGACTGCCAGGGTCTTCGAAGCCCAGGCCAGCCAGGCAGAGAGGCTGCCCGAAGGAGAACTAGGGAGGTCAAAGTCTCGCTGAGCTTCCAGCTGACAGCCAGCACCAACTTGCTAGCTTGTGAGTGTTGTGAGTGAGGCTATTTTGGATCTTCCAGCTGTCCCTGAACCCAAGCCAACACCATGAGAAGCAGAACTACTCAGTACTTTAACAGATAATAAATGGTTTTTACTTTAAGCCATTAAGCTTCGGTATGGCTTGTTAAATTATAATAGATAACTACCACACATTTAAAACTTAAACATTTACTTTCACTTTGAGTCCACGAATGAGATTAAACCCATCACCGCTTTGATGAGAGTCAAAGCCTTGCCCCAAAGTGTGGTTCCCTGAAAGAAGGCATGAGTCACATACACCACAACCGCGTGCAGTACCTGTGATCTACACTCTATTTCTTCAAAACAGAACAAGAATCTAAAGACTTTTGTGGGACAGTTTTTCTGGATTTTCATGATGTTTCTTCCTAAATGTTAACAGAAATTTGACAACACTTTTCTTTTTGTGACCCATCCTGAGACTTTCCAAAGCGCTGCCATTCCATTGATATAGAAACCACAATTCTCCTTTGCATTCACATTTCATAGATTTGTGTAAGAGTTTACTGAACTATGCAGTAACTAAACATACAACAGACCTACACAGATTTAGGAACAAACAAGGAACTACTGATAAGCATATATTTCAACTGGTGGAAACAGAGAGTCACAGGTATTCTACAGAGTAGCCTATTAGCCATAAGCATTCATGATGCTGGGAGCATCAGTAAATATGTTTTAATAGAAGAAATCGACAGGGTCAGGTCTTAGAAAGGGTTAGGCAGTTGCATGGATAAGGTCTGCCTGACTCAGATCTCCTAGCAAAAGTCTTTTGCGTCACTCACAGATTTACACAAGGCATATTTTATCAGTCCTAAGCTACGTAGAACAAAAAACAACACAGAAAGATTAAAAACACATATATATATAATTTAAAAAATATTTTCAGATGAAAGCTTTCATAAAATAAAGTCTTATCAAACCACACAAATAAATGCAACAAAGCTTTAAAGACTTCATATTATCATCTTTCCCTTCTGGTTAAACAGAAGACTACTCAAAAAGAAATAGAACCAAAAGAAGAGAGAAACAGACAGAGAGAGAAAGAAAAAACGAAAGACAGACAAAGAGATATTTAAATACCTAGAGTACTTAAACACACAGGAGTGTATTTTAAACACACGAGGTATTTAAACACACAAGAGTGGGGCGCCTTGGTGGCTCAGTAGGTTAAAGCCTCTGAGGCCTTCGGCTCAGGTCATGATCCCAGGGTTCTGGGATCAAGCCCCACGGCAGGCTCTCTGCTCAGCGGGGAGCCTCCCTCCTCCTCTCTCTCTGCCTGCCTCTCTGCCTACTTGTGATCTCTGTCTGTCCAATAAATAAATTAAAAAAAAAAATCTAAACACACAGGAGTCATGTTACAGATGAAAAGATGAATGTGATTATCCCTGTTATTTCTACAATTTTGCTACAAAGAGTTGAAGACTTAAAAAACAAGAGGGCAAAGAATAAGACAATTTTAGGAGTACTTTCTTATTTTTACCAATTCTGGTGGCTCCTAAAATATGCTGAGTACTTCTATACCTACCTCATTTTTCCAAAACTCTGCAAATCAACACTACTTACTATGTATACAGATCAGCAAGGAGACAACCACAATGGAACAAAAGCCCTTCTGAGATGCACCTATTTGGGGCCTTCCAGCAGTACAACAGGTTCTACAGGGGATGATGCAGGGGGCACAGACGGGACGATGCCCTTCCAACACAAGAAGTGAAGATAAGCACACATCCGTCTTGCTGTGAACGCATTTAATGATGAAATCCCAATGAAAAAAAAATTAAAAGAAAGTACCATAAAATAAAAGTGCTAATTCATTCAAAAAGTTGTTTTAGGCTTAACCAAAGAGAACTACGGGGCATAAACAGGAAAAGTTGGAAGAAGAAAAACTGGATCAAAGCTGGGAGGAAATCAGCAAAAGGTCCTCTCCTATGCCAAGTGCATGCAAAACATTATAGAGTTTAAAGAGAAACAAGAAAAATATCTAGGGGCGCCTGGGTGGCTCAGTGGGTTAAAGCCTCTGCCTTCAGCTCGGGTCATGATCCCAGGGTTCTGGGATCGAGCCCCGCATCGGGCTCTCTGCTAAGCAGAGAGCCTGCTTCCCTCCTTTCTCTCTGCCTCTCTACCTACTTGTGATTTCTCTGTCAAATAAATAAATAAAATCTTTTAAAAAAATGTCTAAAACTTCAAAGGTAGCAAAAGAATTATGATGCCCCTCTACCCACTCTTATAACTGAGAACATTTTTTTTAATTCCCTTATTCTAATTTGAATTCAGGGGGAAAAAAAATAAAAACATTTCCTGTCAAGAATTACTCCGTCATTCTTAGAAATCAAGTAACTGAAGAGCTCCTGACTGTAGGAAGCAGAGGAGCCTCCTTAGCTGAGTTTCCTTAGCTCTGAGTGTCCTTAGCTCAAGTTATGGTTCTTTCTAATTTGGATTTTTTTAAATAGTTAACTATAAATATGCCCCGTGACACATACACACATTCAAAAGATGAACCCCACCTGCGGGGACAACTGATCTATTCTCCCAGGGTTTTCACTGAAGTAAAATGCAAAGAAAAGCGAGGAAAGCAATTGGGACAATTGGGACATAAAATCTCTTACCTCTGCTTCGACTTCAGCACAAGAAAAGGCTCATTTATCTGAGAGCAGATCTTGGTTTCCAACTCCATGCTCCAAAGGTGGAGAAATGTCTGGGTCCAGGACTGGGGCAAGGGGGAGATGTAATATGAGCCTGGAGCACCTTTTAGTGCCAGCAAGTGCTCAAAAAACAAAACAAAACAAAGTGACAAAGTGCTCAAGAAACAAAAACCAAACCAAATGGGAGTACTTCAGAAGGACACAGAAGCAGAGCTCCCACTGGCCAAAGCTGGAAAAATTCGAGTCACAAAATAAAGACACAGAATTATAGCTAACTATAACCATGAATCCATGAGTCCATATTGATATGAATAATTACTAGAAAAAAGAAATGGGAGAAGAGACCAATCTCCTACACAGAAAAAAATGAGAATAATTTATGTAGACACTCTCCTCTCAAGGAGGTGGAGTTTAACCCCCCACCACTTAAGTGTGGGCTTCACTTTTAGTGACTCACTTCCAAGGAGTAGAACATGGAAAAGTAGAGGAAAAAACCAAACTGTACAGTAGAGAAATCCAATAAACACTCCAGCCATCAGCCAGGTAGTCAAGGTGAACAGCACACTAAACAGCCATGTTGAGAACATCTGCCCTGATACGATGAGAAAGGCACCTCATCTGTGTGGCCATCCTCCCAAAACCCGAACTCCAGTCAAACCATGATAAAAAAAAAAAAAAAAAACACCAGATTAGTACTCCGTACAACCATTAAAGTCACCAAAAACAAAGTGAGAAACCGTAACTGCCAAGAGGCAGCTAAGCAGACATGACTACATGTGATGGGACACCCTGGATGGGGTCACCCAGGAAAAGGACATTAGGGGAAAATGAACAAAATCTGAGTAAAGCACAGAATTTAGTAAATAATGCGTCAAGGGGCACCTGGGTGGCGCAGTGGGTTAAGCCCCTGCCTTCAGCTCAGGTCATGATCTCGGGGTCCTGGGATCAAGCCCCACATCGGGTTCTCTGCTCAGCGGGGAGCCTGCTTCCTCCTCTCTGCCTGCCTCTCTGCCTATGTGTGATCTCCCTCTGTCAACTAAATAAACAAAATCTTTAAAAAACAAAAGAAGACTGTTGATACCAACTGACTAGTTGTGACAATTGTACACAGTAAGATTTAACAACTTAAATGAAAAAAGAAAAAGTGAGGGTTTTGCTTGCCCTATTTCTGCATATAAAATAAAAGGTAGAACTCAAATCCTCAGGTAGCTGATTACCTTCCCTACCGCATCCAAGAATCACCTCCAGTAATCTGTGAAAAACCAACATTCTAGTCCTCTAAGAGAGCATTCTTCAGATCAGGCTAGTGTTTCCATTCATTCTGTGTAAACCCATGTGTGTTTATGTCTAAAAAAGAGCATAAAACTTCTCCCTAAAGGAACAGAAAAACAAGCCTTTTAAATTAGAGAATAAGCATTAGAAATTAGCAACTTTTGGGGGCACCTGGGTGGTTCAGTGGGTTAAGTCTCTGCCTTCAGCTCAGGTCATGATCCCAGGGTCCTGGGATTGAGCCCCACATCAGGCTCTCTGCTCAGCAGGGAGCCTGCTTCTCCCTATCTCTCTGCCTGCCTCTCTGCCTACTTCTGTCTACTTGTGATTCCTCTCTCTGTCAAATAAATACATAAATAACCTTAAAAAAAGAAAAGAAAAGAAAGAAATTAGCAACCTCTTTCATTCAGAACAGAATTCTGTGCAAGAGAGGAGACAGAGGTCAACAGAAAAATGTAGATGTGTATTATGTTATTGTACTCACTTTGGGTTTTTTGTTTCTTGGGTCTTTGTTGTAGTGATTGGTCTATTTAGATGGAGTTCAAAATATACATTAACTGTTTCACACTTCACTGTGTGTGCAGGCGTGTCAGCAACCCAAAGTGTTGAGCTCCTCCAGGACAGTAGCCATGTCACTCATTCAACAACGGCCCTCCTGGACAAGTGCTGTGCTAAGAGGTGAGGAAAAATACATCCGTGAACCAGTCACCATTCCTGCCTTCCCAGAGCTTTCAGGCTATACAAAGAGCTAGGTATGTAGCTCATAAGGACACACACACAAGTCCGAAAAGTGCACTGGATAACACTCGATAACACTGGAGATTACCAAGCATACCGGCAGACAGGATCGAGCCTCGAGAACTGAGGATAGTGACAAAGGCGACCTCTCTGAAGAAGGAACACTGAAGCTGAGATTCGAAAGCTCTAAAGGCACGAACTGGAAGACAGAGAGGAGAAGCAGCTGAGCAGGAGCATGCAGGGTGCACTGGGGAAACTGCAAGGCCATGGCGACCTGGAGCAGAGTGGGCAGAGTGGGCAGGAGCCCTCACAGGAGCAGGCAGCCGGCAGATCACACCATGTGGACTTTTGACAGAAAGCGTGACAGAAACCGTGCAGCCACGAAGGACAGAAAACGTGCAGCCACGAAGGACATTAAGTAGGGGAAAGACACGAGCAGACCTGCCTTTCTCTTTTAAGTATCTACCACATCACCGGACACTACTAGACAGGTGTGCAAACAGGCACAATTTTCCAGCACTACGCAGACTTTTTCAACTACAGGCTTCTCAATTATTCAGTCTTAAAATCAACCTAAACAGTTATTCTGTCTACGCTATTTCAATAATCAAGACCAATTCAATGGTTGAGAGCCAAAAGAGGAAAAAGAATTGCTCACCTGACAAAAACACCCTAAGGGACTATGAAATCCTTAGAAATGGCACATTAACAACTAAGAAGTAAAACACTACCCAGCCCCAAAGATATAATTAAAGATGTACACACACACAAAGGTGTCTCGTGAAAAATATAACTTTCTTCTAATTAAAAACAATGTAAACTAGGCAAAAATTTAAATGGGTCTAAAACAATTTTAGAAGAAAAAAATAAAAGCTCCTATTTTAATTATATAGCTTTCTTCACTCAAGAGAACATAATTGGTAACTGTGGTTGGATACATAAGGCCAACGTGAAATTTACTGGAAATGTGGAGTCTAAAAGTCCTGTGTATGCCAAAAATAAACACCACCTACAGTTTCAGAAAGAAATGTCTCACAGTGTACAATTAAATGCAGCATGTACAAAAAATATAGGAAATGCAAAAAAAGTTACCATTTCAAAACTATATTATTTTATATCTCAATCACCAGAGTATGATTCCCCTGAAACTGAATGTAAATTTTTATTATGTGCATTTTTGAGAGGAGTCAAAAGTCCACATTTAATCATTGGATTCTCAAACACAATCTATGACCCAAAAAATGTAAAGAGCAATGGCCTAGACAATATTTACTACACATCTAGCAGGGTTCTCTTCTCAAAAAAATCTCATCCTGACATGTATTATATACTCAAAGGATAAAGGCTTTAGATGCATAACTAATTCAAGATCAACAGTCAAGCTACAAGGTCACTTCCACAGTAGCCAAGAAGAGACAAATCCTCTCCCAACCACAAATACTGGCTTTACGCAAAACTGACTTAAAAATCACATAAATGTCATGAAGTGAACCAAATGAGAAACTAATTTTCAATCTTTTGTGACACACTGTTGTTTTAGGTTTAGGATAACACAATCCTCCACACTCCCTGCAAAAGTGGTTAATTAAAATAATTAACATTTATTTTAGTAACACAACTAATTTAGGAATAAATAAATCCTTAAATGGTTCATAATCAAAGCTATAACTAAATACAATAAAGGGAAAGCCTTTTGGGGAAAAAAAAAGATTCTAAGTAAATATGGAATACAATGGTTCAGTAAATGAGAGAAAAGGAGAATGTTTCATTTAATACAATACTAGAAATGTGAGAGCAGAAGAAAACTACAAGAATAAAGTTGTAAGACTGACAAGGGTAGAAACTATAGAAGAACATGAGATTTAAGCAGTGATTTTTTCCAGTGATGGTTGCCTTTATGTTTATCCTTTCTGGGGCACATCAGATTTTTTCAAAGCAATGGGTTGATAGTATTCATCAAATCTGAAACATTTACAGTCATTATTTCTTCATTTTTTTCCAGTTTTTCCTCTTTCTTCTTTCAGGAACTCCAATTACACATATGCTAACTGCTTAATATTCTCTTACATGTCACTGTTGTTCTGTGCATTTTCTCTGGTCTTTGTTCTCTCTGTACTACATTTTGCACAGTTTCTATTGCTAGGTTCACAGGTTCGGTAATTTTTTTCCTACAGCGTCTAGTCTGTTGAAAATGCCATCTGGTATATTTGTCGCTTCAGAAATTGTATTTTTCACCTTCACAAGTTCCATTTGGTATTTTTCATATCTTTTATTTTTTTCCCCATTGTTCATGTTCTCCTTTAAATGCCTGAATATAATTGTAACTATATTAACAATCTTTCTTCTACTTCTATCATTTTTTAAATTTCTGGGGTAGTTCCTATTGGGTGACTACTTCTCCTGGTTATGGGTCATCTTTAAGGGCTTACTGGCATGTCTAGTAATTTCTGGTTGGATATTAGACATAATAACCACATAATTCTATGTGATTGAGTATCTGGATTTTTCTGTCTTCCTTTAAAGACTACTGGGCCTTTTTTTCTTTTTTTTAACAAGCTATTATTTCCAATTCCACTTTATCCTTTCAAGATTTGTTTTCAAGCTTGTTTAGGGTAATTCTAGATGTGCCTTCGCTCTAGAACAGTCACCCCACTACTAAGATGTGAATCTTCCAAATCCTCATTGCATGTCCCAAGTGATCAACACAAGATGAACCCCACTGTAACCAGTGGGAATTCAAGTGCTTCCAAGTCCCATGTGAGTTCTGGGAACCTTTCCGCTCATAGTTCCCCCATGGCTCTTTGCTTAATCTTGCATTTTCTACCCTATGCAAGTACATCTTGTATTCATAGACTCAAAGGGGCCTGAGGTAGATTTCTGGAGCTCTCTTCAATATCACCCCTTCCTCTCCAGAACTCTGCTCTCAATTTCCAACTGCCTCAGTCTCCCTGAACTCCAATCTGCTCCCTCAATTCAAGAAGACCACTGTGCTTTGCCTGGGATTTTCCTGCCTGCACCAGTCAGGAACAACCTGTTGTCAGAAAAACAAGGTAATTACAGGACTCACTTAATTTGTTTCCCTTGTCTCAGGGATGACAATTGGGTACAGTCTTATTGTCCAATGTCTGAAAACACTTGTTCCACATTTAAGTTTATTTAAAATAGAAATAGTTTATTATATACCACTAAAAGACAATATTTTTGTAGATTATTAATTTAAAAATTGCTCTGTGGATTTTAGTGTTATAATGAAATGATACACCATCGACTCCATAATATATATAAGGAAATATATATATATTTATATAATATATATATAAGTCAAGCAATACTTGACTTTCAAAGTGACTAACTCCATAATGTACCTAAGTATTTTATGATAGAATCATACAGCTGTTACTTTAGGAAACAAAGAGGGAAATTTTTATTTATAAACAAAAATAAATATAGAAAGGCAAACACTCCCTCATTTTGGAGGTTAAAACATTTACAAATAATCAAATCCAACCCTTTATTTTGTAATAATTTAAACGTTCTAGGTCTCAGTTTCTATAATTTATGTAAGATCAGAAAGATTCTTGGTAGACCTAATTTTTAAAAAGGAATATAAAATATCTAAAACTTAACATTTAACAGATAAAACTGTTATCGCTTAATATACAAATCTATGAAAAAATGACATCTTCTCAATTAGAGATGGTACCAGAATACCAAACAAATATATAGCATTTTGGGCAGTTTTTCATGGGTGTGCATCAGAAAAACTGTAAGTAGTTCTGTTACTCTTAAGTTCTCCTGCTGAGGGGGAAAAAAATCATTAAGAGAAACAAAATGCCACTAAATCTGTGTGACTTAGCTAGAATCATTCAAACAAAATTTCTAATATATTAATTTAAGATAAGAAGCCACTCAATTCAGATATATTCCTCTTCTGCAAGAGTAATTTTAAATGTATTGAGTCTCAATACTTCTTTATAGCTTAATATTGTGTTGGTAACACTAATACCTTTGTTAATTTTTTTTTCCTCATCTATGATTCTTTTCTCAGTGCATACAGGACCTTTCATAAAGCTACATACTCCCTAATATATTTCATTACTAAAATCTTAACAGAGATAGAAATAATAAGGAACTAAGGTATTTTATAAAATACACTGAAAAAGTATTAGCTAGAGTTGGAAAATTATTTTCAGAGATAACAATTTATACTTAAATTGAAGCTGAATTAGTTACTTTAAACCATCCCCGCAATAAATGCTAACTAAAAGTTATTATATCCTAAACACTATTCTAGGAACAGGGATACAAGGGGTTAAAAATACAAAGACAATCAAAACAATCCTAGAAAAGACTAAAGTTGAAGGACTCACCTTCCTGATTCCCTGTTCCAATTACTGTAAAGGTTAACAACAATCAAGACAGTACAGTTGTGCCATACAGCAGATACACTGATCAATGGAGGAGAACTGAGACTCCAGCTATACACCTAGACCTACGGTCAAATAACTTTGGAAAAGGTTCCTAGACTACTCAATGAGGAAAGAGAGTCTTTACAGCAACTAATGCTGACATAACCAGGTTGCCACACACTAAAGAATGAAGTTGGACCCTTAACTCACACTACTACAAAAATCAATTCAAAATGGATCAAAGACCTAAATGTAAGAGCTAAAATTATAAAGCCTTGAGCAAAAATAGGGGTAAATCTGTAGGACCTCAGATTTGGCAATGGGTCCTTAGATGTGACTCAAAAGCATGAGCAACAATGGATAAAATAAGTTAGACCTCATCAAAATTTAAAATGTGCATTAGATGGCACTATCAAGAAAGTGAAAAAGACAATCCACAGAATGAGAGAAAATATTTGCCAATCATATACTGGATAAGGGACATATCAAGAATATACAAAGAACTCTTATAACCCAATAATAAAAAGACGGATAAGCCAGGGCACCTGGGTGGCTCAGATCCTTAAGTACCTGCCTTCCGCTCAGGTCATGATCTCCCGGTCCTAGGATCAGCCCTGTGTCATGGCTCCCAGCTCAACAGGGAAGCTGCTTCTCTCTCTCCCTCTGCCTCTTTCTCCTGCTCACGCCCGCGCTCGCTCTCTTTCTCTGTCTCTCCGACTCAAATTAATAAATTTCTTTTAAAAACTAAAAAAAAAAAAAAAGATAAGGCAATTTAAAAATGGAGAAAGGAGCTGAAATGGACACTTCTCCAAAGAAGATATATAAGTGGCTAAAAAGATGCTCACCACCGTTAGGAAAATGCAAACCAAAACCATACGATAACATTTGACACCCATAATTAATAGGGTTCTTATCAACAAGTCAAATAATTACGAGTGTGGGCAAGGATGTGAAGAAATCAGAACTCTCATACATTGCTGGTGGGAATGTCAATGGCACAGTCAGACTGGAACACATTCGATGGAGAATTTCCAAACTGAGGTCTATATCCAAGAAAAACGAAAACATGTGTCCATACAAACACTTGTACATGAATGTTTATGGCAGCATTATTTCATGATGGCCAAAAGGTGGAAACCAATCAATGTCTACGGAATGATGAACGGATAAACAAAATGTAGTACATCCATTTCAGGGAATATTCTTCAGCCACATAAAGGAATTAGGACTGATACATGGTACAACATAGATGAAACTTGAAAACGTGATGCTACGTGACAGAAGTCAGTCACAAAAGACCATGTGTTGTATCATTCAGTTTATATAAAATGTTCAAAATAGGCAAATATACAGAGACAGAAAGCAGATTAATGGTTACTTAGGGTTGGGAGGCATGGGGATTTGAAGGTGGCAATAGCTAATGGGTATAGGGTTTCTTTCTGAGGTGATTCAAATGCTCTAAAATTCACTGTGGTGGTGGTCACATATAATTCACAGATTTGTTCAACTGTGAATGTATTTAAACCAATTGATCTGGACACTTCAAATGGGCAAATTATATGGTATATGAATTATTATCTCAATAAAGTTCCTTTATCTCTTCTGCTGCTTCTGCTTTTGTTGTTGCTGGGGTGGGGGTGGGGGCAATGACACCCGAATGTGAACCAGAAACTTCCTGATGTGCAGACAGCTGTTTTTTAAAAAAATAATAAAAGCAAGATTCCCTACTCCTAGAGTTCTCTCATGCTCCATGTAAATTCTAGTCCTGCTTAGAGCCCTTTCTGATAATTTAGAGTCACAATGTTCTCGATAGTCCTGAATTCAACTGTATATACTTTAAGGTTAGTACAACCTTTCAGCACCTTAATACAAAGAAAGGTTATCTCACCTGTTCATTTTTTTCTTTTAAGGTGGTTTTATTAAAGCATGGGGACAGGACCCATGAGCAGAAAGAGCTGCCTCACCTGTTCATTTCTTGAAGAAACTGTGAATAGCAATAAATTTGGGCAACTTATGGTACAGATCTCCATATAACCAAATTAACTCATTTTAATCACCCAGAATTTTCAAATTCTGGGGAAAAAAATGAAAAAGCACTAGCAAAGCAGCAGGATCTGAAAGGAACGCAATCTATTTTTCCCTAAAACAAGTGGAAACAGGGATCTTGTGACAGGCTCTACATTAACTTGCACTCAAATACCAATTCCAGGAACAAAACTCTTACCAAGTACATAGGATGTAGTACCAGTGGGGCAAAAGGCAGTAGAAATCTTATTTAAGAAGCCCAAAAGAGGGGCACCTAGGTGGCTCAGTGGGTTAAGCCTCTGCCTTCGGCTCAGATCTTGATCTCAGGATCCTGGGATCGAGTCCCGCTTCCCCCTCTCCCTCTGCTGCTCCCCCCCACTTGTGCTCTCTCTCCTTCTCTCACTCTCTGTCAAATAAATAAATTCTAAAGAAAAAAAAAAAAAAGAAGCCCAAAAGAAAGGGCACTTCTTTGTCTTTTATTAGTTCACTAATTCTCAGAAAATAAGAGCATACAGAGAATCCAGGGGAAGAGGTGCCAGTGAAATTATTAAAGTCATGTCAGTGATAATTCATTGAATTAATTCTTTTTCATTCCATCAACAGATACTCAGGATCTACCATGGGCACGGCTACTAGAATAAGATTTATAATGATGCAAAAATACATAAAGCTCACCTTATAAGCTCCTTTACAGCCTACCATACATGAAAGCTATGGCATTTTTCCAGAAAATATTACAGAAAATTATATTTTATTTTATATTTTATATTTATTTTCTGGTATTTTTCCAGAAAATGGGTCTGAAGTTATTTTCCCTTAATTGCCTATGTTAGACTTTTTAGATTTAAGAAATGGAAGAAAATTGAAAAGAAAAAAATTTAACTGTGAACATCTAAAACTTCAATATATATTTAAAAAAAAAAAGCTAAGCCATACTAAAAGCTAAAATGGAGGGAAAAAACACACTATCCTTAATTTATAAATGGCTCATTAAATCTGGCATGAAAAACATTAAGACACCAACAGGAAAATAAGCAAAAAAGGCAAAAAGCTGATTAACAAAATAAATTTAAATAGCAATAAAATATGAAAACAGTTCCACCTACTCTAACAACCAGAAACTCAAATTAAAAGATACCTTTTCTGGCCTATTAAATTAGCACACTTTTTCTAATACTCAAAGCTACAAGGACTATAGTATGGTAAGCACTACTGGTGGCCTATAGTACATTGTACATTTGTACAACCTTTCCAGAAGCAAATGTTTAAGCAAATGTTTAACAACAGATATTAAAACTCTTAAAAGTGTTCAAATTCCTTCTGAAGTCTACATTCAGAAAATAATTTTATAAAAGCACCCAGAAGAGCAGAGTTGTATAGTAGGAGAGTCATTCAGTGTTATCTGAAACAGTAAGAAACTGGTAAGAACTTCCATCGTTTATGGGATAACCACCAAAGGGAGTATGATGGAGCCATTTAAAAATGTTTTAGTATTTTTATTGATAATGGCAAATGTTCACAATACAATCAGATGACATAACGTGCCCACCTCAGCCTAAAGAGACCTCTTCCCACCTCTGCATAATTTACTGGGCAATTAATCCTTCTTGTGACATCTCTTATTACGAATGCAGACAATTATGGAGAGCCTTCCCCAAGTCCTCTCACCGTTATGCCCACGGAGGTAGGACATAAAATAGAGAACCACAGACTCTAAGGTATGACGAATATGGGTGAGTCCTGGCTCCAGGCATTCTGAACCAGTATGTCTCTTAAAGCCTATTTTCCTCACCTGAAAAACGCACGTCTATCTCACAAGCTTGTCGTACCCGTTACATAAAACAACCCGTGACACGACTTGAATGATGGCACACAAGCAGATGACAGATGTAAATTTATTACCATTTCTGCACCAGACTATGAATTATCCAATGTTCATTACCTTATCTGTTCTACTTAACTAGATTAGAAGTTCCTTGAAGGCAAGGCATATATTACATTATGCCCATGTGTAATGAAAGTATTACCTGCCTGGGGGAACAGGGTATACTCCCAAGATGAGTGCCTTTCGAAACGACTCTAACAGAAGAGGCAGGAACCAGGACTGACACACAGGAAGCAATCTAGACAAAGACCAGAAGAAGCTGAGAAGAACACAACACATCCAGGAACTGGGAAGACGGTCAGTGTGAGTGGAGACTCTCCATTCCAAGAGGCAAGGGGTTCAGGAGGTCTGTTTGGCCTGGACCTCCAGCTTAAACAGAAATTCAGCTGCTGATGAATGGCAAATTTGTGTGGGGATGCAGTGGAAGGTCTCTTCACAAACGCGATTTAATTGAAACCTGTGGCCTCCCTAATTCCAGCTAAATCTGCGGGCGGGGAGATCTCCAATCCAGAAAGTTTTCTGGGCTTAATGAAGGCCCTAGGGGGCCTGGTCACTAAACCAAATCATGTCTTAATTCTACCCATCACTGCACCCCCCTGGCCCGGCCCACCCCGGCCCGACACCTGGCAGGTACCTGAGTTATGAGCTAGTCTCAAGGGAAGTGAAGATAAGGTACAAGACAGGAAGGTTAAGACAAGCTGAAGCCACACACTACCACTGACTACCAGTCATGAATGGAAGGTGGAGCTTTTAAATTTCATTCACAGACTCAGGCTCATGAATCTCCCTTTTTAGTAATCATCCCTCAGTACATACATACTCCTTTTGGATTCCTGTTAAATAACACCTGGATATTCCAAGAGCCACAAGTGCCTTCTTTCACAAAGGAAAAAGTCAGCCCCGAAGTCGAACTGATGCATGTTCCTGATGCTTCCTGAAGTATTTCCCCAATTCACTTCTGACATCCTACTTCATCAGACACGTGAGTGTAATCGACCAATTTCTAAATTATTTTAGTTCAAGACATGATTTCCAAAATGAAGTGTGTGAACGGGGGTGGGCGGTGGGAGGGGTGGAGAGACAACCAATAAGGGGCTGCCACCATTTTGCTTTGCCAAGGAAAGATTTGGAAAATACATAAACTCTATTGCCACCATTATCTCCAAAACATACAATTTAGCTCTGAAAAGTAAGTCTAATTTTATAGAAAAAAATCACTACCCTGTCATTTTATCAATTCACTGCAGGTTGATAACTTGAACACCTGTCTGGGAACCCCTCATTAAAGGAGTTTATCTGGCATATGCTGCCAAAGAAACTTTCCTTAAAAGTATTTTACTTTACAAATCTTCACGAGACTTTCCTTCTGTAAGGCTATCAGGACAAGGACTGCTACTGTGAGTCACGAAGCAGATTTCTACCCAGCTCGTCTCCTTTCTTTCCATTTCTACCTCTTGTGGCCAAAGCTCTCATCCTTCTCCTTGGGGTTCTCCTCATGCACTCGCTCTCCTGCAACCACTCCCAGAATTACACGCCTACAAAGCATCTAAGCAAACGTACCAGAGTGTTCGAGTTCCCACTCCGGAGGCTGCCTCAGGAGCCTCTGACCATCATCTGCTCCAAACACACCAGGAGTAAGAGGCACAAACAGCATAATCCAAAGGCACTACTGAACCACCTCACAGCCTTCGATGCTCAGAACTCCGAAGTTCCAGGGCAGAGAAGTCAAAGTTGCTTTAATAAAATGCTTCCTAGAAGACACCTATATGTGGCAAGATAGATTCTTTCTTAAACTTTGCAGATAACTAAACTATTAATGGTTGAGTACTTTACAAGAGTTAATGACAGCAAATACAGCAAGGTGATTAGTGACATAACCCTACACCTAGGCTCGACAGTACTGTCAAGCTTATCGACTCCAAAGAAAATAAAGGCGTAGGCAATTACACAGTGAACTTGGATGCACTACGGACTAAATGGAAAAAGAAATTCAATGGATCAAAAGACTTTTATTTAAAGTGAAGTTTTTAGGGGCATCTGAGTGGCTCATTTGGTTAAGCAGTCCAAGTCTGATTTCAGCTCAGATCATGATCTCAAGGTTGTGAGATCGAGTCCCGCCTCAGGCTCCGTGCTGGGCATGGAGCGTGCTTGAGATTTTCTCTCCCTCCCACGATGCCTTCCTCTCTTTCTCTTAAAAAAAAAAATTACAGTGAACATTTTAAAGCTGCCTATTTGAGAAAAAAATACATATTGGTTTAACCTAAGAAATGTAAAAAAAAAAAAAAGCCTAAAATAAAATTTCTAATCAAATCTTGAGTCTAGTTATTAAATACTACTTGAGACAATTTACTATGTAACTAGTTTAAGAAATGTTTTTATAACAGGTCATAACAAACCAAAAAGTACTCTCAGGATACAGTCTTATGAGGTCCCAACACATTCACATACAAATGTATTCATTCATCTACTAAACACATCCTGGACATCTCATGCAGCAGATATAGTACTAGTTACTTCAGGAATAAAAAGAAGGTCTAAGGTGATAGCTACTACCCTCAAGTAATTCACAGTCAAGAAGAAAGATATATGAGCAATTTTTAAAATACAAAGGAAGAAATGTAAGTAAACTATTGACATAAGACAGCTCAGGGGTGCCTCGTGGCTCGGTTAAGCATCCCACTCTTGGTTTCTGCTCAGGTCATGATCTCAGGGCTCCCCCTCCAACCTCCCAAGTCAGGCTCTGCACTCCGCAGAGTCCACTTGCCCCTCTCCTTCCCCCACAGCCCCTCCCCCCACTAATGTGTTTTCATTCTCTCTCTAAAATAAATAAAATCTTAAAAAAAAAAAAAAGGACAGTGTTCAACCTCACAAGTAATCAAAATACTGGCAAAGACAAAAATTCTCACTGTAATGGCAAGAAAAAACTTTCATGTTCCTGGTGAAAATTAACACAAATTTCCTGAGGAGCATTCAGCAATATAAATCAAAGATCTCTAAAATTATACAAACTTCAAAAAAGATGGAAGCAACCCAAGTGTTCACAGACAGATGAATGTGGTATATACATACAAAGGAATATTACTGGACCTAAAAAAGGAAATTCTGCCATGCCACAGCATGGATGAAGCTTGAGGACATTCTGCTAAGTAAAATTTAAGCCAGTCACAAAAAGAAATACTGTAAGATGCCACTTACAAAGGTGGCTAGAATAGGCAGGTAGACTTGAAAGTAGCATGGGCGTCACCAGGGGTAAAGGGAGGGGGGGTGGGGAGTTGTGACTTCCTAAGCGCAGTCTCACTCTTCCAAGATCGAGAGCTCTAGAGACTTGCTACCTAACAGTATGCATGAACGTACTTCAAACACTAATGAACTGTATACTTAAAAAATGGTTACTATGGCTGAAAAAATACTGAATGGATACACTGCGATGCATCCACAGGGACGAACATTTTACAGAGAACAAAAGAACCACTGCTGCCCAAAACAAACACCCCAGGTGAATCTCACCCACAGCATACGGCATGAAAGCAGGAGGGTCTGGGGGATGAGAAGGGGCAGGAAAGTGGCGGAGTGGGGGCCAGAGCGGATTCCCAGGACGCCGCTCCTGATCTGCCTCCTCACTCAGGCGATCGCCACCAGGGGCACATTCACTTCTGGATAACTGGTCAGGCTACTCACATTGCACAAACACACAAATATCTGTGTGACATTATATAACAAGAAATAGTATACAAAAATTTAAAACAAAACAACCTGAGGAAGTTACCACGTCCTGCCTAATTGGTCAACTCCTCTCTTTGATCTTTGTATTATCAAATTCTGCCAAGAGCCTGTCCAGTTGCCTCTATTATAATAAATCGATTGTGTAAAATTCTGTACTTAAAAGAATAGCAGATTATAACTAAATATATATATATATATTTAGTTATATATATATATATATATATATGCATACTCTTACAGCAACCGCATTTTCAGAATTTTATCCTAATAAAACATCCCGGATATACATAAAGATTGAGTTAAAAAGAACGCTCGTAACATTGTTGTTTTTAATAGCGAAAGAAATGGAAACACCCTAAAAGTCCAACAAAGGACTGGTTAAATTAATTATGATCACAAAGGGCTTCCTGGAATAGAAACATTAGAAAACACTCAATGGGAGTCAGCACAGTGCTTGCTACGCAACAAAGGTTCCTACCGGTAGACTAAGACTATGCCAAATCGTACGCAGGCAGTCCCTACACTCCACTTTCTTTCTATCCCACCCCACTTTCTTTTTATTCTTTGTGAGTTTATCAGGATCTTGAAGAAGCCAGCAGGTTCCTCTGTATATACACTACCATATATAACACATTAAGTTTCAAAATAGCAAGAGTCGGGCGCCTGGGTGGCTCAGTTGGTTGGGCATCTGACCTTTGATTTCGATGCTCTCCCGGTTGTGGGATCCAGCCCCATGTCAGGCTTGGCACTCACTACAGACTCTGCTGGAGGTTCTCTCCTTCTGACTCACCCCCTAGCCCATGTGAGCATTCTTCCCCCCTCTCTCTTTTTCTCAAACAAATAAATAAAAACTTTTTTTTTAAATGGCAAAAGTAGAGACCTCCTCCTATTTCACTGATTTTAAAACATACATTTTCCTACATTTTAACATCTCTGTTATCACACTGCTTCCTACAACTGATTTAAAACTGCACTGTCTCATAGTTCAACTGCAGTATTTTTTCCCTCCATGATATATAAAACTATAGTGCATCTTATAATCAAGGATATCCCATATTTGATGAAATACTACTCTTTCAAAGCTCATTTCAAGAAATTAAAGAAACAAACATTAAGCAGATAAAAATGAAGTCTATTCAAGAGCAAAAGCACCAAAATAAATATGAACCAAAGAATTTTTTTTTAAAGATTTTTATTTATTTATTTTGAGAGAGAGAGAGACAAAGTGAGAGAGAGCATGAGAGGGGAGGTCAGAGGGTGAAGCAGACTCCCCATGGAGCTGGGAGCCCAATATGGGACTTGATCCCAGGACTCTGGGACCATGACCTGAGCTGAAGGCAGTTGCTTAACGAACTGAGCCACTCAGGTGCCCCCAAAGAAATTTTTTGAAAAGAGGAAAAACTAGCATTTTTTGACCCTGTAAAAATTATGTCCAGATATTCACAATTCAATAAATTACTTCACACTATTCAGTGCAAATGAAGATACTCAATGTTATAAATAAAACACAACAGTGAGCTGGGCCCTTATACACATCACCTGTGGTAACCGTTCGATCTTATCCGAGTCCTGTGCTCCTGGATGAGAGCAAAGAGTAAGAAACCCCACCCTTCGTGCTCCAAGAATGGCTATCCAGAAGGGCCACCATGTCCTCGCATATGAGGAAATAAAACCCAAACTTATCTTCTCTTTGATTTCCATTTTCATAAAACAAGTTCTCTCCCTCCTCTTTGAGACAGTCTCCATTAATGAATGTTCCCACACTGCCTGAATTGCCTGAATACTATGTCCTTCATTGTTTAAGAAAGCAAAAGTTTCTCCTGTAGGAAAGGTCTTTCACAATCATGCTGCCTTTTATGTTTACTTTTACAATCTTCACTGTCACTTCAGTCAAATATATATTTCAAGCATCACTTCTTGGTAATCCAGAATCCTATCTTAACTAAAATGTTCAAAACTCCCGACTTTTGATATTCTGCCTTCCCAAAATTAAACCCTAAATGGGACTTTTTTTCATACCTAAACTGTCTTTGAGATTTCCCACAGGGGCCTTGGAAAATCACAAAGGATTTGTTTTTTCATCTTGTAAAAGGAGAGTGGCTAGAAACAGATTTATCTGATGCATTACTATTGGTGAGTTACTGAATCAGAGCAGATGCTTAAATGTGTCCGGGTTATGATGTCAGAAATATCTGAAAAATGGTTTGCTGTATGAGAAGTTCCCACAGAACTGTCAATGCCGGCACAGTCTGTGACACACTTCTGTTTCTCAGGCTGCTAGAGCTACCCTGGATATTAGACGACAGACATACTCTCAGGCCTAATTCAGTTGTTTCCTCTATTGCTCACTTAGTCACAACTGCTTTAATTTGAATCTAGGATCTTCTAGGCCAGTGGTTCTCAAATGGAAATTATTATCACTTACCCATGGAGTTTTACACATACACAGATGTTTAAGACCTACTCCAGATTTACAGAATCTCTTAATACACTTGATATATTCTTGGTATATTCCAAATACATGTTTAGTACATTGTTGGCATATTATATCAAGACTACTGTATGTGAAATACATGAGGATTTTTCTCTATAAATATTATGTGTTTTCCATTTTCATAAATTAGATACAATATCCACTCTTTCTTGACAGCAGAGTTAATCATTATGTTTAGAAATATTTTGTCCAAAGATTTTGGACTGACTTTTACCTTGTTTTGCATGTCACAGAAACACCCAAATTTTATCAAATGCCTTAACCTCATCATGAATCCCTACTAGAACTTAATTTCGAAAATTAGCAGTAATAAATTAACCAGAGTCACTTTGCATTTTCCATCACCTTCAGATAGGTTTTTGTTTTACTTTGCCGTTTCCCTGAAAGCATACTTGCGATCATCTCTAGGCTAGAGTGTCCACCTTCAAAAAAGACAGGTTGTCCCAAAGCCTGGGGAAAAGGACTATGCCAGGTACTTTTGGGTGTAGGCTTCAGATAGCATGTTCAAACAACTCTGAGACCATGCCAGCGGGCTGAGTCAGGATTTCTCAAACTCTAGTCAAGAAGGTGGATTCATAAAACTGCTAACTGCACATCGGACAGAACCAGAATTGCCTACAAGCAAATGCACTGATGAAGGATGACTGTGGGTTTTGTTTGGAATACTGTTGCTGTACTCATGTTTTATTTTCTGAATAAGGAACTTCCTTCTCTTTTCTCTTAAGCTATCTGTAACTCATAACAATTTGGTACACTATGCTTCTGTGACTGAGATTATCCAGTGCATTCTTGTCTTTCACATTAGTATGAGTAAAACAACTTAGTACCTTCAAAACAGAGATGTCATAATGTATCAAGACTTAAAACTTAGGGGCACCTGGGTGGCTCAGTGGGTTAAGCCTCTGCCTTCAGCTCAGGTCATGATCTCAAGGTTCTGGGATTGAGCCCCAAATCAGGCTCTCTGCTCAGCATGGAGCCTGCTTCCCCCTCTCTCTCCCTGCCTCTCTGCCTACTTGTGATGTCTGTCAAATAAATAAATAAAATCTTTAAAAAAAAAAGTCTTAAAACTTGAAATATCTTATAACCTAATACTCCATCTTAAAGATGGATTAAGCCTCTGCCTTCGGCTCCGGTCATGATCTCAGGGTCCTGAAATCGAGCCCCCCATCGGGCTCTCTGCTCAGCAGGGAGCCTGCCTCCTCTCTCTCTCTCTGCCTGCCTCTCTGCCTACTTGTGATCTCTGTCTGTCAAATTAAAAAAAAAAAAAAATTCATCTGTTAAAAAAAATAAATAAACTTCACGGCACTGAAAACTGCTGTATACACATGGCACGCATGCGAACACACACAAACAGCAAGGGAAAATGGGGCTCCCCCCACTTAGGGTCCACTCTATTTGAAATAATTTAAATACAAATCAGTGTTTTAGAGTAAAATAAACTGCCTAAGGTATTCATATATTCCAACCCCAATTTTACTTTGAAATTAATCCTAAATTCTAAACTCATCTTTATAGTTCCTGTGGGTTTTTTTTTTTTAAGGTTTTATTTATTTATCCGTGAGAGAGAGCCAGCCTGTGCGCATGACCACAAGCCTCCCCACCCCCACCCCCGACCCCAGCAAGCAGAGGGAGAAGAAGGCTCCCCACTGAGCAAGGAGCCTGGATGCAGGACTTGATCCCAAGACTCTGGGATCATGACCTGAGTCAAAGGCAGACGCTTAACCCACTGAGCTACATAGGCGTCCTTACAGTAACATATTTTAAGGATAAGCAACGAAGAGAACAGCCCTGAGCCGCCAGGGTAAGATGCACTCTTATTAGTCTTGTCTTCGGGAAATAATGCTGTTTCCAGGAAGAAATATGCAGATCATAGCCTTGCCCAGCTTCTTCAAAATGATCACTTAGTGCACTTAGTGCATAAGCCATTCTCCTGACTCAATCTCAAGGGACAAGGGACAAAGTTCAACCGCATCGGTTTTTATTTTTAGTAGAGCCACATTTTTCAAAGTGAGGGTCACAACCTATTTGTGGGTAATAAAATCAATTTAATGGATCAACTGTGGACAATTTTTTTTAACAGGACAGAAGAGAATTATCAGAGAGCATCATACATTGATTAAAAGGTCAAACATTACTTGATAAACTTTTATTTCGCTTATATAGCACACACATACTGTTGTAACATTTATTTCTTACTGCAGGTCACAGTCGCAGCCAGAGTTCAGTATCACCACCACAGAACAGAAATTACGATCTTACTGTCTGCTTCATCTAAAGACTGAGTACAGAAAAGAACAGCAAGATAAACAAAAAGGTTTCACCATTGGTTCCTTTCCACTCTGGGAAAGTTTTGTGGGTTTAAAAAAAAGAGGTATATACAATGAGCTTGGTACAATTTTTCGGCAGGGGAAGAGGTTGCATTTTTTTTTTTCTGAAAATGAATCTTTCATCACTGCTGTATCCTGTACAGTCTACTTAATCCAGAAAATATAGTATTCCACATTTGGCGAGTAACTAGTCACGTGGGCGGGAGCTGCTGCTCAGCTAGGCAGTCAGGTGGCTGAAGAGCACCTTTAGCTTTGGAACCTAACCAGGGGAGCACAGTGCGACACGAAAGAAAGGGAAGCAAGAGCCTGGAGACCTGGATCCTAAGCTGTGACCTTGGGGAAGCAGCAGCCTCTCCACACTGCTTTACTCATCTCTAAAATACAGAGCAGGGTTCTGAACTCCCTTCCAGCTCCAGTTCTTGTAATTCTACAAGCAATGGCTGAGAGGTTGGACTAAATAAACACTAACGATCCTCCCAGCCATACGACTTGCACTGTAAGCACTTAATTCCTTATTTCAATAAGAACTAAAGAAACCCAAGTTACACCTACATTTTTAGGTTCCTACATAAAAAAAGGCTTTAGGATTTTTAATGGTACAATAAAAATAATACATGTATTAAATTCTCTTCCAAAATATTCCCACTGAGAGGGTAAAAAGGTTGACAATTTCTATTAATTTTACATCTCTAAACTAGCTATCCTCTAGTAAGTCCTATTCAGAGTGTTCTACAGTTCAGCAGTACCCTCAAATAGCCTGCTCACATGCACAAAAGGCTTCCACTGAAAACAGCAAATCTGATCAGCTTTAAAGCTTAGTATCCACTTTTCTCCACAGAAGGTTTATTTCCTCTGAAAGTATGCTGAAATGAAATCCACTTATGAAATGCTTTTGATAGAATGCCTAATATATTCTTAATAGCTTTCCCTGCTACTTTATAAACATTTGGCATCCAAATGATCCATGAGACTAATACTTCTACTGATCTCTGCAAAATACGACAAATGAATACTCTTACAGGTAAAAAACAAACTCCCATTTTGCCTATGCTGTTAGAATAAATATCTAAAGGCAAATTGCACTCCATTACATGAGTCTGAGGTCTGTGGGAAATGGAAGAATGTAGTTACCACACCTACTTTCTTCTTAAAATACAGTGGCTTTGCATGTGCCTCTTAAAAAGGGGAAAGCATTTTAACATAATATACATGATGAAGATACAGTCATAGATCCTAAATAGTAGTACTACAAACATGAAAGACCATCATAAAGCAAGCCCCTCATTTTATTGCTGATACTACTTCTAATCTACAAATTCTGTTACCCAGGATGAACTAAATAATTAAAGCAAACCACCTCGATATAGTCAGCTCAGTTAGTTCACAGATACTAAAAACACTTTTGAAAAAAGAAAACTTAAGTAATTAAGATAATTTAATTTAAAATTTGGCAACCATATTCTCTTTACAAAATGCAGAATCCCATCAGTTTCAATTTTTTTTTAATTTTTTAAAATTTATTTATTTCACAGACAGAGATGGCAAGTAGGCAGAGAGGCAGACAGAGAGAGAGAGGGGGAAACAGGCTCTCCGCTGAGCAGAGAGCCCAATGTGGGGCTCGATCCCAGGACCCTGGGATCATGACCTGAGCCAAAGGCAGAGGCTTTAACCCACTGAGCCACCCAGATGCCCCATCAGTTTCAATTTTAATAATAATTCAAAGGACACTTAAAATTATAACTGTACTAGTTAAGAATTTACGCTCTATAATTAGCTTTTGATTATAAAAAAACATGTAACACGTTAACCACAAAAAATTTTTAGGAAACAATTAGTATGGATCCTTTCAATCTTTTTTCTGTGCACATATACACTTTTATTAAATGAGATCATAATGAGCATTTGCAGGGATTAAGAAGCCCAATTCAAATTATTCAGAGTTTAAGAGTTTAAGCAAAAATACAGAATCTATTAACTCACATACCGATTCAAGAAAAAAAGGGAGGTGAATCTAGAATTTAAAAATTGGCCAAAGAGCTCTTCTGGCCTCTCTGCCTTTTCTCTGGGGCTAACCTTACTGTCTGAGACCAAACTACTTCTCCATGAGCTTGACTACAGCTTCCAGGAGCTAGCTCCAGGCTCCAAACTCCACATTATTTGTATTTTGGTTATAAAAGAGCATTACTCCCCTCCAGCTCCAATTCTAAAAATCCTAGGAAAGAATCCTGATGGCCTGGCTTGGGTCAAGTGTCCACCCCTACAGACAGGAACACGTAAAAATAGGGCATGTCCAACCTGAACCAGGGAGCTAGAGCCGACAGAGAAAGGGAGGACAATGGGGGAGAGTGAGGACAAAGGAAGGACAGACATAACTGGTGGAGAAATATATACCATCTGAGCAGCCACCTCAAGTTTTGGCTCCCATGTCCTGCAAATACTGTTTTATAATCTGTTCTCACTGAACGCAGTGATGAGTATATAGACATTAGAACCACTTGCAGTGTTTTAAAAACTGGATACTCAGGTCCCACTGATCTATAAAGACTTTTCTAGAAGGACTTCTGTCATGAGCTTTTCCATGTCACTGAATATCCCTTAAAAACATGGTTTTTAATAGCTGCATAGAATTCTAATGTGGTTCTACATTTTTTTCAATTTAATGATTTAAATCCAGAAAAACCACATACCATCCTGATCTTTTTTTGAACATAATACTCACAAGAGTCAAAAAGCATTTTATGAAAGCACCAACCACGGACATCTCCGCCACACCTTTCTCAGAAACTATGCCGCAGGATTCTTTGTGGGGGGGTGGCAGCAAGAGGGTGGATTATGGGGTGGGTGGAGACATTAGGTGACCTTCTGTGACTTACCACTAGTAAAAATCTAGCACTGAGGGTTCAACAAATGTCTTTAAGGGACAAAGATATAATATACCTCAAAGAATGGACAGAGGAGCAAGGTATGGCCGAACCTAATTAAAGTAAGACTGAAGATTATAAACAAACACACTATAACCCAACTAACAGGGAAGTTAGTGACAAGGGAAGGGGGGGGTGAAGCAGCCTCTCAAGTCTAAGGAAATGAAAGCCTAAGAGTTTGTTACACGCCTCTCCTACTAGAAGAAGGGGATACATCTCATAGGTATACAAGCCAACCTTCCTGGTCTGTTAACACTAGTCACAAAAATCTTTCAACTAATTTCCCTTGATGTCACATTCACCAATCAATTTCTTAGCTAAACTCCGGCTTTCTACAGCAGAAGAATGCACTGGCCCACCACGTGCAGACAGAGCTGAGAAGCAGGTGAAACACAGGACCTGGACCTTGCTTATCTTATCCTGCCAAGGCAATGCCTGGTCAAAAAGCAGACACTGCCCAAACTCCTTGTCTGACACTTCTTCTGTTTTCCCTTCGAAGAAACTATTTCCAACGGCCCACTGATCCGCAGCATCCAGGTGTCTTTAAAATGAACACACACCGCCCAAATAAGAAGGCTGAGACAACAGAATGTTATGAGTAAAAAGATAATCATCAAGGAATGAGGAATTATTATGTAAGAGGAAGTTATTAGAGCAAATGTATCCAGTAAGCAGTCAAGACCTTATATCCCCCATTCTCAGGAAGAGCTCAGAACAAGACTGACAAGACACCAAGAGAAGACATGTGAAGGAAGTAGAAGCAACTTCTAATAATATGACAATTAAAGAGAAGCACAAAGTCCTTCTTGAGAGACAAGCTGTCCCCACTTCAGAACATGAGAAAGCTTCTGCCATCACTGGAGCCCTTTGTTACTGCTGCCAGACGGTCAGGCCTGCTCTGCCCTGCGCCGCCCCCGCCAGTGGGATCTCCTGCTGTAATGGCCTCAAGCCACGCCCATGCCTGCCGCCGCCCAGGCAGTCTGCAGCGGCACCAGAAGGTGGATTTCTCTAGGGAGAATAGGTGACATCCAATGTCAAGACTGAAACATGTGGGCTCAAAGGGGACATTCAGGTTGAGAGAGAGATCAAATTCCCTAGGACTGACAGCATATTCAAGTACTCTTTGACTAGTGAAACACGTTTTTTTTTTTTTTTCAAATTAACTTACAAGAACCGTATTATATAAATAGTAAATAAAAGTACCTCGGTTTAGGAAAAAAAAAAAAGGTATTTTTTAAGTTCATGTAACAAACATGTACTTTTCGAGGTCAGTAAGTGAGAACAACGAGGCTATTGCAACAGAAATATTCTAAATGAAAAGTTAGATAGGAGCAGCTTTTTATCAGCCTTAATATCTAAGTTCTGTTTAAGTGCCGCTTCAAGAAATCACAGAATTGTTCCAAACTAGTTTTAACAGCTCTCCTTGTAATCTCAGGATCCACCTACAAATGACCCAGAAGTCTGAAAAAGAAATTATAAGAAATGTTTACTACTAAGTTAAATCACTAACAACTGCTACCCTTCCGACTCTTTACCAAAAATAAGGACAAGCAGTATCCATGACTGACAAAGAGCAGCACACTGTAACAGGGTACGATCACTTCTCAGCCTGTTTTGTCCTCCTCAGTGATTGCATAACTCTCACGTCAGCACACACCAAGCAGATGTGCTGGGCCCGCACCTGCCACAGGGGTGCACTGGCCGACATGTGCAGACCTGCACGCTACAAAGACCCAGGCATTAGAGCACCCTTCCTAATCAATGACACGGTAATGTAAGGTACACGAACAAAGGTGGCAAAAAAGTGTTTATTCTGTCTGTCCCAAAACCAGTTAACCTGGTAGCATAAACCACCACCTGATCGGTCTCCGGCAGTGAAATGTGTTGTCTGTCTGTGTGTCACAGGTCAGCGCTGCATACTGAAGAGGTGGTGGTCCAATGAGGGTGAGGGTGTGTAAGACAAAATCACAGCTTTTCAAGTAATCTGTTTCACAGATTTGCTGTTGTAAAATTAACTGTAATGTTGCTAAGAAAAATATTTCTAAGATCTTCTTGTTCCACACACTGCTGTTCCCTTGAAGTTGGATGAAGCCCATTTATCCTGACCTATTTTTATTATAACAAAGACAGACAAAAACCCGGCTGAAAAGAAATCACAGTTTCTTTTTACTGTTGGAAAAAGTGATTTTTCGGCATATTACCGCGTCTCTTTGCGCTTTTTACTTTTACCTAAGAAGGTTCACATCTATTTTCTCCGAAAGTTCCATTAAACAGATTTATCAGCCCTGATCTGCCCATTTGGGTAATAAAATCATGCCTCTTCTGCAAGGTGTTTAAGGGTGTGCAATGTGCAGCCAGACTTGAGCTCGACTAGCTGTGAAAACTTAAGACAAAACACCTAACCTTTATGCCTCAGTTTACTCACTCGTAAAAGAGAGGTAACAGGACCTACTCCATAGGATGGTTATACAAATTAAGGAAGCAAAGAAAATGGCACATTTTAAGTGGTTAAGAAGTGTTCACTGTTACTACTCTTACAGAAGAACTTAAATGAGTCAAAATGCTCAAAGATAATCTACTAACAAATTTATACAATAAGCTACCTGACAAAACTTCTAAAAATGTTAGACGTCCTCAAAAGGAACAAAATGAATTCCCGTTACACCGTGTCATATTATTTAGAGAAATTCTTCCTTAAAAGTTCACAAAAGTATCTCCGAAGTTAGGAAAATGAAGAACGATGTTTTTCACAGCTTATAAAGTAAGTTTTATAAAAATAAAACAAACGCATTTGAACTGACTGGGATATGGTTCCCGTGTTCAGTCCTAACTACAGCTACAGAATTCGTTTTAAATTGGGTTAAGGAGGAAACATAAAGAGGACACTTATCTGCCTTATTCCTGGAAGTACAGAGCAAGACAGTTAAGATGCAAGAGGAACTCTGCAAGTATTTTCATTCTAAGGGACAGGGGGCAGCAGTTTGCAAGTTTACTCTGCGACCCGAAGAAGAGGACATTAGAACACACAAACACAGGCACGTAAGACGAGGCAGGCTCTTCGTTACGGGGAGTCTGATTTTCCAGACAGGAAAAAAAAAAAAAAAAAAAAGACATAAAATTAATTACTATTACTACAGTCTCGAAGGAACAGAATGCAACAAACGCTCTGCGTACCGAAGTTCCAGCTTAGAGCGTCGGGCGGTGGCAAAGTTAGAGAAATCAGTCCTTGACTTCACGTGCACGTGTGAGCGACAAGCCGCACGGCGCCTGCAGCACGGGCGGTCGAGGGCTCCCCAGGAAGAGAAACCGACCTGCGCGTTTGCAGACACGAAGTGCCGTTTCTCACGGGAGAGAAAGCCGGCCGAGGAAGCGGGGTGCAAAAGGCGGGCGGGCGGAGAACGCGGGGCAGCCGCCAGAGCGGGTCGGCTCCACGAGCGTCCACTCCTTCACTCGAACCGGGGCAAACAAGAGGTGGCGTTCGCGTTTAGCGACGCTGCGAGCAGCTGCAGCGCGGCCCCTGGCCTGAAGCTCGAGGCGGGGAGGAGGTCACAGTTCCCGCAGAACCCGGGGCGCCCCACGACGCTCCCCGCCCCGCCGCGTTCGGGGCGCGCAGTGAAGCTGCAGGCAGGGCGGGCAGGCTGGGAGCTCGGGCGGACCCGCGGTGCCCCGGGCAGGGGTCCCTCGGCCGACTCGGCCGCGGTGCCCTCGGTCCCGAGTTGCACCCCGCCCCTCTGGCCCGGCCCGGGAGCCTGCATGCAGCCCTCAAAACCTGGCGGGAAGCGCAGGCCCCCACGCCCCCTCGGCCTCCGACCGAGCCTGGGCCAGGCCGGGACCCGCTTTTTGCGCCGGGCCGCTGCGACAGCCCCACTCACCTCGCCGCCCGGCAGCGCTCGGGCTCGGGCTCAGGCTCGGGTCCCGGCGGCGGCGGCGGCGGCGGCGGCGGCGGCGGCGGCTCCTCCATGGCGGCGGCGGGGGTGACGGCGAAGGCGGGCGGGGGGACCAGCTCGGCGGCGGCGGCGGCTTCTCTCATCCGTGCACGGGGCCTCGCATGGCCGCGGCGGGCAGTAAGCTGCAGCCTGGCGCGGGGGACGCGAGCCCCGAAGTGCGGGAGTGACTCGGCTCCGCCTCCGCCTCTAGCCCGCCGCAGGAGCCGCTCGCGCCGCGGCCATCTTGGAAACGGCGACCGGCCAGCGCCGGGCTACGGCGGGCGGCGAGGGACAAGCCTCCGAGGGCGGCGGCGGCCGCGGACAGGCGGGGACCCGGCGAAGGGAGGGGCGCGGGGAACCGGGGGCCGCGGGCGTGGGCGACCGAGGCGGCGGCCGGGGAGGCACGTCGGAGCCCCTTGCCGCGGGGGCCGCTGTCGCGCCGCGGTCGCCTGGTTTCGCTCGCGGGGCGTGTGCGCTGGGCCGTGCGCGCCGGGTCGGCCGGGCGGCGGGCGGTGGGCGTGCGCGGAGGACCCGGGAGGGGCCGCGCGGCCTGGCTTAGGCGGCGATCCGAGCCTTGGAAGTGGGCCGTGAGCTTTACAAGCAAATGGATCACCGCCAGAGGTGATGCCATCCTCAGAAATACTGTAGGCTGCAACGCAGACGCTCGCGGCCGCGCGCGAGCTCTGGGGGGCTCTGGGGCGCGCTGCTGAAAGTGCAGTCTTGGACGGACGCGAGAAACTCGGATTTCGGAGACTGAACAAAGTCTCCGGAAACGCAGGGCAAGAAAGCCACCGTCCTACCGACAGGGCTGGAAAGAGCACGGCTCTCACCTCACCTCGGGGTCACAAAGTGGTTTGGATCCTCCAGAAAGGCGGGCGGGGGTGCCGCTGCGGTGAGGGAAGTTTTACAGATTGTTTCAGAGTTACAGCGATGCTGTTGGGATTCCAGTGCGTCCTGTGCCCTTAGAAAGGACTGGAGGCTTCAGGTTTTAAGTTGCACTTATCCACATAATCTGCCCCCCAAGTCAAGTCCAGAGTTGATTCAAAAACAGCATCATTTAAAATGAAGTATAGGGACACCTGGGTGGCTCAGTTGGTTAAGCGGCTGCCTTCGGCTCAGGTCATGATATATTGCCTTCAAAGTACTTTACAGAAATTTCTGCTTCAGTCTCTTTTATCGTGATAGTCCGTGTTGACATTCATTTTATTTGTTCAACAGCATCCATTCAACAAACACTTAGCAGATGCATATATGTGTCAGGGACTGTTCTAGATGCTGAGGTTACAGCAGTGAGCCAAACAGATTAAATCTTGTCCTGGTAGAGCTAACCTCCTAGTTAATCAAGGAGAAGAGAAAGAAAACAAAAGAAAAACCAATAACATACAGCGTAGCAGCCAGCGGTAACTGCCGAGAAGGCCTCAGCTGGGAAAGGAGTTGGTCAGGGAAATGTTTTACCAAGATTGGTGAAGATGGTTAAACGATTTGGTTATACAACCATTCTTACTTACTGAATCTCAGATTTTCTTTTGAAATAGTTGTGTGACCAAACCAGTTAACTTTATCTTCATCAACTCACATGTAAGTATTTTAATATTTTGGCTAAGTCATGGTTCACAAAGAATTCCTGAGGACTATCTAAGCCTGTGGCCTATCTTCAGACCCGCAAGCCTGTGAATCTCTATTTAATAGACCAGCGTTTGAGAGACATGGGCTTTGTTGTTTTAATTTCCATTTGACGATGCTGCCTGAGTTAGCGTGAGCCAAACAAATTTTCATTTCGCTAGTCACGGAAGGTATCACATGTAGAAACCCCACCTGACTCGTACTAAATATTCAACTTAAGTGCAGTGAAGTTTTTCTTCATTTAAGGTAATTTGGTGGTAGGCATCGGCCTGTTTTTGTTGCTTGTGTTCTCCTATTCAGTGCTAACTTCATTTCAGCAGTTCTGAACAATGACTCCCTCAGCCCCCTGACTCGTGGGTCCCAAATCCTGTCAAATTCTACGTCCCCTGTGCAATCCACAGGGTCTCCTTTCACTAGTTCCGACTACCTCCATGTCCCCCGGAGGTCACAGCAAGCCTCCACGCGCCCCCGGCCCTGCTCCAACACCACCCTCCCAACCCAATCTGTCCTCACTCGGCAGTCACACGAATCTTTCCGAATCTCGATCCAAACATGTCACCCTCTTACCTAATTCATTTTATTGACGTCCCACTGCTCTCAGAATAGAGTCCATAAAGAAACTTCTGGGTTCTTCAAAAGCTCCATAGTTGGTCTCGGGACTAGGATTGTGTCCAAGTAGTTCCTATGCTATCACACAGCCCTTTCCACCTGCTCGGGGCTATTCTGGGGGCGGGAGTGAGAGCCTGGCACTCTGGCAGGCTAAGAATCGGCATCCATTCAAATGATAATTTAAAAATATTTGTTCGAGAGGGAGATATATGGTCATAATTCATTTCCATTGTGTGAAGAAAGCTCAACAAAGTATTCCCCAACTTTCTGTAATTGTGGTTCTCTTCTTTGTAAGTTTCTGGGCCAGAGCCCTTCTTGGAAGGCCCATTAGAAGTTTTACACAGTATACGATCAGATACATCTCTCTCCTGTACACAGCCCTGTACCATACATCCTTCGACACTGGTATTCCAACCAAAGGTGACAACTGAATTTGATGGACCTACCGTACACACATGAACACCCAAGGCACAAAAATACTCCACAAATACGAATCAGGGAGTGACTTCCTGTGGCTATCTTACTTCCCACTTAAGAGTACTCTCTAATCCAGCGGGAACCAGACAAATTACACATAAGCCGTCATGTAAGGTATCTTGTATAGAAATCACACGTAACAGGCTGAATGGTCAAGATAAGCACAGGAACGGCCTGCCCCAACCCAGGCCCCCACAGCACCCACCCCTCCAGCCCTCAGATTCCTTTTCTGCCTTTCTCCCACTCGCGAGTGTGCTCCTTCACGCTAGGATCCTGCTGCTGCGATCCCCCGCGGTGACTCCAAATCACCAAGTGAACAGTGCTGGAGGGAAGGGGCCCGAGCTTTCATCTGGTCGTCTCGGGTGCCCAGCCCGGTGCTCCATAACTCATCAAAGCCAGTAAATACTATTGTGCTCAGGATGTAGGTGTTTTTATTTTTAACCCTAATGAACTACTATTGCAATCAGATTTTGGTCTCTAAATTTATCACTCTTGTCACATGACTGGCCTCCTTGCCTTTCATCATGGTCTCCAAACCAGTGACGACAGGATCCGCAGAGGATCGCCCCTCACTCTCAGGCCTGAAGACTGACTCCCTGTGGCCCTTATCAAATGCCTCTACTCTAAAATGGGTTACAAAAGCGAGATTAAAGTTTTACTAAAGATCCAGTTTACATTGAGCTATGTAACATTTTTAGCTCACTTGCCATGAGTTTCAGGACCAGTCTGAGGTCTCAAATGAATATATATATTTATATATATATATATATATATAAATATATATTTATTTATATAGTTTACATAAATGTATAAAATATACATATTAAATATTATAAATATCATTAAAGATATACATATATCTGGAGTTTGGGGTTCTGTTTTTTATAACAAAGATATGACAAAGACGGTCCATGTAAAGGGCATCACTGTGGCACCTCAGGGTCTCAAAGACCACCACTCTTAATACCTTAGCATCTCATCAAGGTGGGTATATAAGAAAAAAGAATTTCATGGGGTTTTTTGCAAGCTGATTCAAAAAGCTGCTGAAGCCAAATTTATATGCCAAGCTGTGCTATAAATAGGGTCATGTCTTTGTTAAAAAACAAAACAAAACAAAACAAAACAACAACAACAAAAAAACCCACAAGATTTTGAGGCTATAGCTTTTTCAAATTATTATGAGCATGCGGCTACACTCAACTTAGCATCAGTTCCTCCCCTCCCCGTGGTATTCATGAGCTTCCCACCCAAATTCCTGTGCGAAGCCAAGACGGACGTCCCCAGCCAGTCCCTGTCCTCTCCAGTGGCTCCTTGGCAGCTCTGTCCAGCTCTGCAGAGTTAGAAAGACGAGGGCGCAGACATCCCAATCTGCTCGGGACCACAGGGGCTGGCTTATTTCCACTCCAGCACACACAGGGAGAAAGTCAACTGGGACAGCAGTAAGAACTTCACTCCTCTGTGAACTGAGCATTACACACATAGATACTTTTTTCTGTAATGATACAATGACATCAATTTCTACTGTCCAGTAAAACACAAAAAATGCTGGATATATACAAAAGATTATTAGTTACTGTACTTTTTCAATGGTCCTTGTAACATTTAAGCTTCACCCTTGTCTGGTGAGTAGTGACAAGTTAGGTAAAATCTCCCCTGGTTTTTCTGACAGGTGATTTGCCTGTTTTTATTATTTCTCCACCAGGACCCAAATCCTCCCTTATTTCAGACATTCTCCTCTATAGGAACAAAGGGTCTCAGATGAGCCCCCAAGGACTCTGAACAAAGGATAAAAACTCTCTCTCTTTTTCAGTGGTTATAAGGGTATGACGGAGACCACCAGGGGAAAGGCAGTGTCCTCCAACAAGTGAAAAGTTAGGTCAGAGAAGGGGGGCAGAGGTCCAGAGGTCCCCAGCCGGAAGAGCACGCCAGTCCTTTTCCTACTGGCAGGCAGTAAAAGTCAAGAGAGCCCACACTTCTTCATCCCTGTTCTGACTTCTCAATTCACCTCTCCAGAGTCCTGCCAATGAGACCTTTAAGCAATTAAATCCCTGTGGAAACCCACTCTTCGTGCCAGCCAAAAATTTTCTCTCATTTCCCCACTAACATGTCTCCAGAACTTGCCTGACCCTCTCCCTTCCGTTCCTCTTTCAGACGTCCAGGTGCGAGCTTTAGAGAACTATGAAACCACAAGCACAGTTCCTGAATGATTTTCGGATCCCTCCAATCTGTAAGCGCATACTTTGCACGTGACATGGAACCAGGTACACAGAAAGGATGTCTGAACCAGCGAGAAGGTTGGCCCGAGGCTTCTGCTCTTCACTTACTCATGCCGAAGTCAGTCCTTCCAAATGCAGTTCAAGTTCTCCCAAACCACTCTGGGAAGACGTTTCAGAGCTCCACCACCAGTCTGTCCTAAACTGACAACTGGCCCCTAACACCTTGGGTGAACCCTTACTTTAGCACTGTCTTCCTCCCTAACTGCAACTCACTGCATTGGTTAATTACATGTGTCTTTCCTCGCCTGTGACCTTCTAGGGAGAGCAAGCATCACTTCTTGCTATACTGTCTCTTCAGCACATAGTACATGTTCAGTAAAATGTTGGAAACGTGAACTGGATGGATAAATGAATAGATGGACAGATGGACAGATGGATGGATCTATTTGGGGAAATGAGCCTATGATAAAAATGACTGTGGTACACACAGACTCTAAGAAGCATCACAAGGCAGATTTTTTTAAAAGTGTAACACATGTTCTAAAGGGTCAGAGACAATCAAGGTGGACCTCAGTAAGGAAGAAAAGTTACATAATAAATAGACATTCAGTACAGGGGGTAAAAAGCAATGTTAATTCATATTATGTGAAGCTTTAAGTCACACAAAAAAATTAGAACAGAAATAACCTGGATTCTTATAGTGAATCTTATGAAGACTCTTAATGACCCCTTTGGTTGTCTGGGTATACAGACTTATACACCAAAAAAAAAAAAAAAGAAAAGAAAGAAAGAAAAGAAAAGAAAAGAAAAAGGCTCTTACTTTTTTCTGGTTAAAGTAAAAGAACAGTAGTCATGGATAAATATCAAACTGGAATTTAAAACACTAATTTTTACTGAGATATGACTCTGATGCACATCAAAAACATTTGGAGCTGATGGACTTATAACCAAGTCCAGAAAGAAGTTCCAAAAAGCTAAAGACCAGTCCTTCTGAAGTTTACATTTTTAGGGTAGTTTTGCAACAACATGAAATATTTGAATTAAAAACATTCTTTGGGGCCCCCTGGGTAGCTTATTTCATTAAGCATCCAACTCTTGACTTCAGTTCAGGTCCTGGTCTCACAGCTGTGGGATCAAGCCCCCCTCCCCATCCCCGGGGGCTCCACACTGGACACAGAGCCTGCTTAAGATTCTCTCTCTCCCTCTTCACTTCCCCGTCCCCCATCACTTTCTCATACACACACACACACAAACACAGAGAAAACATTCTTCAAAGTCGCCTAATCTAACCATCTTCTCAGCACAAGATTTTTCTCTTCATTAATCACAGAAGTATCCAAAGCTTGAATTTCCTGGTTTCGTAAGACAGTCTAGTCTGTATTTTGACAACCCTTATTTTTTGGAAATCAGTGTTTATAATAATTCCAAACCTGCCTCCTTAACACGTCTACCCAATGTTCTAAGACAACACAAAATAAATGTTTGGCATTTGAGAACAGCTACTTTGTGGCTCTCCCCAAAAATGGCAACAACAAATTTTTTTTTTCTAAAATGTTTTCTAAAATTTCCCTAAAATTTTTTTTTCCAGATTAATCATCCTCTCCCCTCCACGTCAGACTTGGGTAGTATAAGGCTGGAGATGACTCCCCGGGGGAGTTCTCTTACTGCGGTTTACTTGACAATTCAGGTTTGATTAGCATCGTTTTGATTAAACTAATCACAGAATTTAAAATCATAACTTCAGAACATTTTCACTTCATGTACATTACAAAGTATAATCAAAGTATGTTTAAGAAAAGGACGTGTAATTGTTAATTCTCCTATTTAAACGAAGGACATTGTGTGTGCACAGCCACCAGGACCATTCACCAGTGTAAAAGGAAGGTGAAGAAAAAGAAAAAATTTTGTTATTTGGACCACCACTTTTCAAAATTTGAGGTCTATGCTCTCTCCCATCGCCAGGAGAGTTTGTTAAATTGCAGATTCCCAGATCGGTAGGTTTAGAACAGGAAAGGAGAGTCTGCATTTTTAACAAGCTCCCAAGCACTCTGGATGCTGCCCGAAGGTGGGCCATGCTTGGAACTGCAAGGCTATAGAAGGCTGCTTGGATACATCACAGAACTGTGCTTATGAGAAATGACCAAAAGAAAAGATGGAGGTGTTTATTTCAAGGAAAGGGAACTAAGCCCCCTGGTCAGGGGCAAACAGCAAGTATATGATGATCATGGTATTGTGGGTTGAACTATGTCCCTCAGAAAAATACCTTGAAGCCCTAACCCCAATACCTGTGAATGTGACCTTATTTGGAAATGGGATCTTGGCAGATGCATTTAAGATGTAAATCAAGCTGAAGCTGAAGCCATACCAGAATACATCAGGCCCTTAATTCAACACCAGAAGGCAATAGGACAGTGGAGACCGAGACCGGAGTGACATATCTACAAGCCAATCCATGATTGCTGGCAAATGTCAGAAGCTAGGATGAGGCAGGGAAGGATCCTCCCCTAGAGGCTTCCGTGGGACCCTGGCACTGCAAACACCTTGATTTTGGACTTCTGGCCTCCGGAACTATGACAGAATCCACATCTGTTCCTCGAAGCCACTGGGTTTGTGGCACTTTGCTGGACAGCCTTTGGATACTGATACACTTAGGTGGCATGCAGTGAGTGGGAGAACCCGAAGCCCCTCCAGGAAATCACTGTGGGAACGCCAGGCAGCTGTGTGGTGGTCCACTGAGGGCAAGCGCCTAGTATGGGTGGGAGCACCCACAGGATAATAGCCATGAGATGAAGGTCACCCGCCTGGGATAATTCAGGGCAGAATGCATTTATATCAGAGCAGACGAGCAACTTTTGTGGGGAAAAAAATCTGTCGATGTTAGGTTTTCGCAGGAATAGTAAAAGAGGTTTGGAAAGGAAAGTATCAATCAATGGGTCTCCCCTTTGGCTCCATGGCAGAATCACTCGGGGAAGTTTGAAAAACACATTAATGCTCGGGTCCCACCCATCTTCTCCATCTAACTTTAACTGGTCTGGGAGAGGGCCCCAGCGTCCATGGGTAGAGGAAATTCCTCTGATGATTCTCACATCTCGCCAGGGTCAGATCTGCTGCTATAGACCCACAGTTTCAACTGCAGGATGGGCTTAGGCAACATGGTCTGAGAGTATGCCTCAACGATGTACTTTGGGACTGATGTGAACAACACTGTGTAGCCTAGAGCTGGGAATACCGGGGGCAAACGGGCTGGATATCCAGCTGCTGGCCGGGACCCGGGTACTGCAAACAGAACTTTCCAGCTAGCCTCGACAGACCGCGTCGGGTGTTCGCATCCCGTGTGTTTGCCTTCCCCCATGGATCACAGACCTGTGCTCCCACTTGTCCGAGGTTTGCAAACAGAGGCTTGATATATTTTGACCCATTTTCCTTTGTTTATAGTGGGTGGGCGTATTCGTGTTCCAGGGCCGCTCTCACAAAGTACAACAAACAGGGCTGCTTAAGACAACAGAACTTTATTCTGTCCCAGCTCGGATCCAGGGGTCCAAAATCAAGAAGTCAGCCTAGCTGCTTCCTTCCTGGGGACTCAGAGGGAGAATCTGCTCCAGGCCTCCCTCCTGGATTCTGGCCCTGGCTAGCAATCCCTGGCATTCCTTAACTTGAGGTAGGCGTGGCTTCTCTGCCAACGCTGTCATGTGGCTGTCTTCTCTCTGTCTCCGTGGTCTCTTCTCTTCTCCTAAGGACCACCAGGCACACTGGACGAGGAGCCCACCCTACTCCAGTCTGACTCACCTTGACTCATTTCATCGACAACAACTCTGTCACTGGTAGGGTCGTATTCTGAGGTTCTGCCCAGGACAAGAATTTAGGGTGATGCTGTTCAAGCCAATACAATGAATCAGTGTGGCCCCTGTCACTCTAAAATACTCCACATTAGAAATCCTCACTTGGCTTGTAAACCCCCTGCCAGATGGATTGTTTCGTATGTACCTCTGTGCCTTCGACCATGCTCTACACCACTGCAATGCACACTTAGACATGAGTTAGAGTCATGGACTGAACACGAGCCAGACTTCATGGCCTACCAGGCGCTGCTGGGTCAGTCTCTGGGGATGCAGACTGGGAACAAGCATTTTTCAGGGCTCCTGGGTCATTCTGATGGGTTCAGGCCATGCTCTCTGCACACTGGTGAGACTGGTCTGGGCTCTGACTGCATAGACTTTGCAGTGAGGAGCTGAGTTCAGATTCTCACAGGGTGTATTAGGGTTCTCCAGAGAAACAGAATCAATAGGAAAAATACGTGTGTGTGCGTGCAGGTGTGTGTATTTGCATGTGTAATTTTAAGAGAGATTTTAAAAGAAATTGGCTCCCAAGATTAGGGAGGTTGACAAGTCTCACATCCAGGCTACGTGCTAGAAGGCTGGAAACCCAGGGAAGGGCAAATATTGCAGATAAAATTCAGAGGCCACCTTCTGTCAGAATTCTCTCATGTTCAGCGGAGGTCAGGCTTTTGGTCTCTGCATGCTGACAACTGATTAGACGAGGCCCACCCACACTATGGAAGGTCATTTGTTTTACTCAAAGTTTACCAATTTTAATATTAATCTCATCCCAAACACATTCACAAAAACATCCAGAATAGTGTTGACCACATATCTGGTTACTGCAGCCCAGCAAAGCTGACACATAAAACTAGCCATCACAAAGGCATCTCATCCAGTCTGGCACCGAGAGAGGGCTAATGACGGGTACAGGGGAGGGGAGGTAGGGGCATGTTGGCACATCTTAGGTCTGTGTTTCTCTGGGCAGGATCTTTATACCACCAGCACTGGAATCCCTAAACAGCAATGCAAATCACAGGGCCCCATCCAGGAATCAGTGACTCAGAACCCATGGGGTAGGCCCCAGCCATCTTTATTTTAAACAAATTCCCCTGGTGCCACAAAGCGAGTTCAAGACCTCATGTTGACCAATCAAGTGCAGATCTAGACTGGCCAAAGTGTCCATTCTACCAAGCACATCTGTCACAAAGCACTACCTGTGGGCCTTTCTGGAAGGAAGCTGCTGAGCGACAGTCTGGGGCAGGAGGTGGCCCTGGCGTAGGGATCCATGGACATCGAGGGACAGGGAAGGACAGGGAGCGAAGGTGCATGCAGGGCTGGGGCCTAGGCAGTCCAGAGGAGGACGCGGTGGTAAGGGGAGGGCCCCTGGCTGCGGAGTAAAAAGTACAGGATTTCAAATGTTAGTCTGTACTTCGTGTGCAAACCACAGCCCTGGAGTGATTCTTCTCAGTTTATAGAGTCTCGGTTGTAAAATCTGAGGACAACACGAAGTATCCCAATAAGAGGACGGATTAAAAGGCATTTGGCAGTGGCCGCAGTAACCCTCGCAGCAGCGCCGAGTGACGAGGTCGGCCTGGACCTGCAGCCCGCGCCACGTCAGGAGGGGCTCACACCCCCGGCCGCGGCGGAAACTCAGAGCCCTTCAGGCTGGAGACTGTAAATCTCCCTCTGAGCTGGCAGCCTGCGCTGTGATTCATTCACACCCGATCCCCCGTCAGAGCCTCCCCGGGTCCCGCTCGGCTGGGTGCTTGGGAACTGGGTGAACACAGAACCAGAGCGTGAGGCTTGGACACGTCAGAGGCTTTCAGGCCAAACGTCCTCATGTCCCCTGCCGCCTGCCAGGGACTGGCGTTTGTTATTATTAGGTCATCGCCATGGCGTGTTTACGAACTGTCCTAACACCTCAGGCACACGAGGCCAGATGTGTGGGAGAGTGTTCTGGTTACTTTATCTGCGCGCTGGGTCTGCTCCCGCTTCCTCTTTGGAAAACACTGAAACCAAAGTGCTTAGCAATCTGAGATAAAAGCAGCTAGTTCGTGCAAAGTAGGAATAATGCGTGAGTGTGAAGATGACCTTTGTCCTGCAGATACGAGCTTCTGCAGATCCTTGGTCCCCTTCCCTGTCTCTCCTCGGTCACCTGAGTCCAGAGAGGTAACAGGACAGGGAGGCCCGTCACTCACTGACTCTCTCTCCACGCACACTCCTGGGCCACTCCTTCTATCTGGGGTCCACAGACCACTGCCCACAGCCATCAGGCTTCCAAATTCTATGATGTCATCTCCTAATTATTAAAATTTGTTTATAAAACTCTTCAGCCAGTTTATCTAGGACATGTCTTGGAAACCAGCCTCCCTAGAAGTGGCTCTTAGGCACTCAAGATGGGGATCAAGCGGTTTTTTAAAAATACTCATGTGGAGTTTAAGAAAGAACGTTGTCCACATCAGAGCATAAAATAAATAATAATTTAAGATAAGCATTAGAAAGAAACCTCTGGCTTTATCGCGATGACTGTCATGGAAATGTTTACAGGAGAGTAACAGAAAATCCTTTTAAAGATTTTTAAAGCGATGTCCTGTTAGCAACAGGACCCATTTCTGTCCTCGCAAATTAAACTTCCACCCTGGATTTCTGAGCACCTTCGTGACAACTCATTCCAGGGGAGATTATTATTCACCTACTGTATGCACAGCTCTGTGCTGGTCATGGAGGGAAGGGTCACTCTCTCCCGGGAGTGTGCAGGTCAAACAAGTGTGGGTAATTCAAGAAACGATTGAGGCAGTAAGCTCTGCTCTGCTCCTTGCCCACCCTTCTGGATCTGGCCCAGGCCCCACCTCCTCTGCGACATGGTCCTCCGACATGGTCCTCGGCCTCTCCAGGTGGCCGGCCCATCTCTCCTGGCCTGGGTTCCCGTATTCATGGCTCATTCTGTCACTTCCTGGTGTACATCCTTTACTTTTGACTCGATTGTCCTGTATGTGCTGCATCTGTCCCTGGGCTGGGTGGCTCCCCCAATCTTTGCGGGGACCAAGATTTACATTACTTTTGCATTCTCTCATGTTGACAACGTTCTCTCCTTAATTCCACATGTCTTTCTAAAAAATCCATTTTTATCTCCCTCTAACGTGCCTAAGAGCCACTTCCACACTCATGAATCAAAGTGCATCATGGCTCTGAAGGTGTTTGGAGCAGCCCCGTAGGTCTGCTGGAAATGAATTTCTAAATTCTACCAAGCCTGCACAGAGGCAGCTATTAAAAACCACCAATGTCTGGGTGGCGAATCCGTCAGTTCTTTGCAGCTTCCAATTCTGAGCAACAGCGGTGTTCCAGAGATTTCTGTACTGCGATAAGGTACTATAGTTTGCTGAAGCCAAGTACGATGGCTTTTAAGCTGAAGAATCTCGCTGCTCTGATGAGAAGGATTCACGGTCTGAGTGGCATGAGGGTGTGGATGGCCCCGGGGGTCATCTAGGCTGTGGACCTCAGGAGTCAACACAGGACCCTCTTAGGCCTCCATCAACTACTCAAAAGTGGCCTCGGGGACATGTGAAACACTGCCTCGTACTTTATGCTGGTTAGGCGCAGGAAGTTTTGAGTTTGAATATAAACACTGCAATGTAGAGAGCTTCACACCCGAAATGTATTTCTGCAAACTGTCTCCCAGTCTTGAGGAAAAGCCTTGGGTCTGCCGTGAGGGGTTTTCTCCATGACCCTGGGTCTACCTGTACGACGAAGAGCCAGTGTCTGACCTTCCCTCTCTCCTTTTCTCAACTAGTATTTTGAGAATGAGCCATAGGTGAAGCGCCCGATTCCAGAAAGCTGTCCTCTACATTCCTGGTGGGGACAAGTAAGTTGGCCTTGCTGCTCCGCCATCTGGGAACCCGCAACACCCCGGAACTATCACAGGAGCAGACAGATGCACTTGCTGAAGGACCTTCAGAAAGATTCGTTCCCTTCCCCTGTTGCCTAGACCATCGGTCATAGCTCAGACTGTGAAGAAATTCTTTGAGTTTTAAATGGGAAACTGATGCATCAGACCATGCCTTCTGCCCAGCATCCGTGCAGGGGGAATCCTACCATGTACTAGAATCTTCGCAGTAATGTCCCCCACCCTCCAGCACTACTGAGTTCCCACTAATGACCCCATTCTTTGCTCATTAGCCCTATTTCCCAAACCTGTCATCATCCCTCCGACTCTCTCTTGGAATGCTTTCTGTCTTCTCTCTCTCCGCAAGTTGAGAAACCTGCACGAGAGGCAGCATTGTCTTGGCTCTTCTTGCAATGGATACATCTTTTTTATGTCTTGGAGTTAACTTTTAAATTTTATCTTCCTAAATTGCAGTTTCTTTCTTTCATGGCAGCAGGCCATAGAGATCAGACTGGGGGTTACAGATCAGATTCATTTGCTCTTTGATGCTTCTACCTCTTGTCAAGAAACATTTATTCTTTGTAATAAACGTACTCAGGTTCAAAACAAGCTGTAATACCTTTCTGCAAAATACGCAAGCATATCCAAAAACTTAAGAGATGCTTTTTACCCGCAGGAAACAGCCGATTCTTTAGTTATTTTAACTCTGTTTACCTTGACATACTCAGGCTTAGGTGAGCAGACAATTTTCAATTCTTGGACCAAGTTCTTCCTGCAGACTTCACACCACATACACAACACAGATTCAGGTAACAGTTTATGCCCAAATTTCCTGTATCTTTGTATGTTCTGCTGTTCTGAGACTTAAGAGAACTGTGTCTCACGGAGGAGGTGATGTCACAGGAAGGGGAGGCCTTATTCATTCATTCCAATACCTATTTATTGAGCTATATTTGGTGCCCACCACCTGTCTGAAGGTGGAGGTTTTAACCCACTGAGCCACCCAGGTGCCCCCAGACCCAGTGTTTTTAACTTTTACCAAACATTTCAATTCTGATGGGCCCATCTTCACACTTAAGCATCGCCTCATGTGGTTGCTGGTTACCATATTAGACACCATAGCACTGACTGACTAATTATAACTGATAATAATAATTATATAAACTGTTTGTTTCTTTTTGTTGCACTAGTTGCCAGGAAACCCAAAGCTAAATTTGGTGCTCAAATACAGAGATTTTCTCATCCCGAGTTCCTCTAAAATTTCTCTCCCTTCTCAATGGATTTGAATATATCTGTTTTGTATGTCTTTGTAGAGAAGTAATTTAATACTAATAACAGCCATAATGATAATTGCCTTTTATTGTTCATAATAATACCAATTTATCACCCACTCGCTGTGTGCTAGGCAGAGCACCATCTAACTTCCACAGACCTCACAGCAAGACAACGGTTGACTGTGACTAGAGCTGAGATCTGATTCCAAAGCCTTCTTCTCAGCCACTCGGCTCTTGTCATGCTTATAACAATGACCATGAGTATCAGTTTGTGCGGGGAACCTCACATACACTCCTTCCTTCCATCCTCAGGAGAAACTTGTGGGACAGTTACCTTGCTCGCGTTGTTCAGGTTAGGAGGTCACCTTCCTGGTCGTGGTCCAGCTAATAAACATGAGAGCAAGCATATGAACTCGCACTTTTAGTACATTCCCTTTCTAAATGCTCTCTGCTTCAATTACATACAACTAACTTTAAAGGATCCAATCCCTTTTGAAGACCAACACATCACAAAGTAGTTCATTCAATAACTACATTTCGAGTCCCTTTGATGAGCCAGGCCCTTCCCCTCCCTGCCTTCCAACGGTAGGATTCACAAATGGAAAACACAAACCTGGGACCTTATGGAGTTCCAAATGGAAGAAATGCAGAGTGGAGCAGTCTGCTACTGATACTATCTGGAAATTCTCCGCTGGAGTTTTGCATAGCAGGCGCTAAGCCCATATTTGCAAATGAACATATCTAGCAAAGATGAAAGGAGCAAAATAAATGAGAAGAAACAGCTCAAACCACTTAGAACTCTGAGTGGATGCACGAATGTGTCAGTGTTGACGGCCACCCTTCCACTTCTCCTAAAAGGCCCAGTACACCCTCTCGATCTCTACGCGTGTGCCCGTGAGCCACCTAAAAGGCCAAGTGCCCAAGGAAGGAGACAGCCCACACCCTGTCTCAGCATATACTGATACTCGGGGCCATCAGCTACCCTGCTCAGGTGGCCAATCGAGTTCCCCGGAGGAGACCTCACAGCTGCTTTCTTTAAGGTTTGGCAGGGCCCTTGTCAATGCATTTTATCAAGTTCAACACGCGGGTGAGTGGCAAACACGCAAGCAGGAGGCACCCGTGTTTTGGTTGGTGCTTCATTTTCCCATTTCCCCCCAACACTGGGCCTGACATAGTCTGATGACTATGTGCGCGACTCACTGCCCTGTAAAATGAGGATGCTGCCCCTCAGCCGGCACGGTGCACCCTGGGTTCTGGATGCTCTGCCTCTGCGACCACACAGGCAATGAGTAAACACGTGGCTTACGGCTGTCACCAACACTACAACCCCCTTCCTATTCTCTATTCTGAGATTATATCTGATTCTAAAAATATCACAGTCTTCAGCCTAACCTTTAGATGACACTTGACTCTTCATGCTATCGTGTCCTTAATCATCCCTCAAAGCCAGTGATTTTGAAGGAATTCCTCCCCAGGAGACCTGGCACGGCTGAGTCATCTTCACTGGAGGACTGTATGTTTTCCGGACGCCTCGCAGAAAGGTGCTGCAAGGAACAGAAGCATGCTTTAATCAACTCAGGAAAAGTGGAGTTTCTCATAAGGACAAAAGGAAAATGGAGTGGAATGCGATTTAGAAGGCAGGTCTAGGGGCTGATGCACAACCCCACGGAAGGCTGGCGGCTCCATGGCCTACTGCCACTCTGTCTCCTGGCCAGCATCCTCTGCTACAATCATAGCTTTTCTCACTTAACAGCCTCAGACTGCTCGGCCCTGACCCTCGCCCATGACATCTTCCAGCCGCTACCCCAGCATTCACCAATTCACATTCGCTACAGAGATGACTGTCTTGGCCCAACCCAACTTTTAAGACCGTATGTCACTGGCCAGCTCACAGATCTGTTTACCCTGAGTCGGACGCCCAACTCGGGTCCAACCAGCAATGGCTTTGGAGGCGGGGCAGGGTGGGAAGGGTGTGCCGCCAGCAAGTGTGTCTCGCCGGCAAGGACCATCAATGGGCGGAATCCCTAAGAGGTGTTGTCCCGGATGACACTTCGAGGTTGGTCTTGCCCCGTGCAGACAAATGAAATCACAAAATATGCTAGTCAACTCAGAAGGATCTAGGAATTAAAGCTCGTGTGCGAAGTGGAGGAAGAAGACGATTGGAGAAGACAAATAAATTAAATGCAGCTGCATTAGCTGCCGAAATTAGTGTTTGTTAGCCACTTCACACACAGCACGGTGTAAGCATTTTATACGCATTATTGCATCTAAGCCTTCCAAATATCCTGGAAGTAAGTGTCCCTAACCCATTTTCATTTGTTAGGAACTGAGGCTTGGAGACATTACCTATGTCACTATGTGAGTCAACGGAGTGGAGCCAGGATTTGAACCCATGTAAACTTGACTCTGAAGTTCTTCCCACTATAAAACACGTAGAGAAAGAACTAACAAGTATTAGCATCATTCTGATCTATCTGCAAAAAAATGATAAAATACAGCTATTTACTTGCAGAAATATTGATAC